>NC_056660.1:201093790-201395835 GCF_018350195.1 Panthera tigris | reverse complement strand
ACTCAGAAAAAATTATATAAATGTCAATCCTAAAATGGTACAAATTGTCCACATACATTAACATCAATAGCTATAAAGATAATACTTGTATCACTGTTTTTTTTTATTATGAAAATTATGTAAGACACTTTAACACACTCAGTTCTTGCCTTCAAACTATTGCTCTCACACTTCCCACTCTCAACTCTGAGTCATATTCATTTTTATACTAATCTTTTTAACTGTGAAGTAATTTATTTGAGCTGACATTCAGGTACTTCAAATGAAGTCATGTATGTAGTTTTATTTTTTTTAAAAATCTACCAAAGATAATACATTCATTCTAGACTCTGAAACCTTGCATAAATGACTACAGTGGATTTTCCTTTAATTTGTATTCTCAGCTCTAATAATACTGGAAATAACACTGGATTTTGAAATAACACTGGAATTTCATGCCTTGGATGGCTATGACCAAATTGCAATTCTCAACTGGGAGAAGATGCCTAGTTCCCATGGTAATGGGCCAGAACTTGCACTTCTCTCTCATTTAATAAAGCACCCAGAATTAATTCTGGCTAAATGGCATCCCATGGTATCTCCCTGGGACTGGATTAGAACTATGTCCACTAATACCTTACATCCAAAGACACCACCAATGGCCTACTGTGATCATCCTGTACCATAGTGAACATGCTCAAATTTGGAAGGGTTCCTCGAGGACTGCATAAAATGAGTTCTTAATATCTCATCCCGCTATACTTTTGGAAATGTGAAAATACAACAAGAACAACAAATCTTTTCTTTGTGAAGAAGGACTAAATCATTAAAATTCTTTATTTGGAGGCAAAAGAGGTTAGGCTACAGATGCTGCTTAGCTGGGTGTAAGCAGACTGAGGTGAAAAGATCAGTATTTTCATCTTGATAGCAGCTTCAGAACACTGTGGGGCATGTTTCTATTTACATCAAGATTACTTTCGTTATTCTAGAAATTTTGGCACTAGTAACACGAGAGTGAGAAATCCAAGAAACTCATGACTGTGAAGTAGAACAATTCTTTTAAGTATCAGTTAACAGGGCAAACGGAAGACAAATAAAACTTTCTAGACCTTGTGAAACCTGATAAAAACTTACTTGGAGTAGTATTTTCTTAAAGGAATGTACACAGATTAAAGCAGAAAGCCCAAGTTTTCCATTGAGAAATGAAGGAACTCTATACTAAGAGTAAGTTCCACAGAAGAAGATAAGTTTTTAACATTATGGAGGTAAATAAAAATGTTTGGGCTAGAAAATGCTTAGCAATGCTGACATTTTGAAAATACTGCTTCATAGTTACAAAAGGGGTAATAAGTATGTATTGGTGTTCTAATGACAGGATCAAACTGCAAATTATTTTTAGTGTTTTTCCCTGGGTAGGCCCAATAATTTTTAAGTTGTTTACCTGTTTCCTCATTTATTAAATGTCATAACATTTACTCTAGAAGAAAGTCTTTTGTCATGATCAGCATCAGTATTTTACAAAGCACATATGAATACTCTTCTTGGTGTGCTTTGCCAGGCACTGTAGAAAATCAGTCCTAAAACTCACAAGTATAATAGACTATGCTGACGGGGATTGATATTTTCAAATGGGAACTATTTATCCAGCATTAAATAAAGCAGATATTTACTTTATATTTCGAAGGATAGGTGCATTTGGTGTTGCAGTGAATGTAGAGTAAATCCAAAGCAGAGCTTCCTGAAAAGCCAGGAAATTGGTAGTAAACACAGATAAGTCCTATTCTCCTGAACCTGGGGTCTAAGTGTGTGAAAGTGAGTTGCCCAGACTTGTTCTGAAGAGGGGCACACAGGTGAAGTATAAGGTTTCTGATGGATGAAGGGCATGAATCCTATAATATGAAGCCTTCTTCAGAGAAATTCATTCAAAAATCCAACCTAAAACAAGTATAGAGATGGAAAGAGCAATTGAGTGGATGAAGAGGGCATGTGAGAATTGTGTTTGTGAGAAGTTATTTAAAATATATTTTAAAGTGTTCTGGCATAGGGATGCCTGGGTGGCTCAGTCGGTTAAGCATCAGACTTCCTCTCAGGGCATGATCTCACAGTCAGTGGGTTCAAACCCTGAGTCGGGCTCTGTGCTGACAGCTCAGAGCCTGGAGCCTGCTTGGGAGTCTGGGTCTCCTTCTCTCTCTGCCCCTCCCCCACTTGTGCGCGCGCGCGTGTGTGCGCTCGCTCTCTCTCTCTCTCTCTCAAAGCACATAAACATAAAAAAATTTAAAGTGTTCTGGCATTAATGAAGAAAACATTTCATATGCATTTCAAAATAAGAGATGACTGAAGACTCCTGATTTTCCACAGAGCCCCTTTCCTACTAATCTATTCTGGAATTCTCTTCAAAGGCTAATCATTAGCTCTCATTAGAACTGTTTATATACATGTGACATTCACATATCATGCCAATATTTGGATAAATCTCACTCGCTCTTTCGTTCTTGTTCTCACTCTCTCTTTAGTCAACCGTATTATAATACCATCAAGACTAGTGGCTCTGTCTTGTTTTTGGATACACATAGAACCTATCTCAGTAATGTATACATGAAAAGATTTAAACAAATGTTTGATGGATTGCATAGTTTATGCAACAGTTCCATGTAAAATAGCAAAATATTTTCCCTAAGTTTTGTCATAATGTATTCAACTTTCTTAGATTATATGCATTGAATTTGCACCTTGGAATTTTCCAAAAATGTTTTTCCCAATAAAATCAGAGTATTTATTAAATAAAAAATTATAGGAGGATTATAGGAGAACCTGATAAAATTTCAAGGGTCTCTATCAAATAGATAACATGTAATTCAGCACTTCTAGTTTAATGATTCCAAAGGGAGATACTATAAAGTTTAATTTATATAAACCTCAATATGTGAATCCATCTGTATCTGCCTTCTTTTTTGGAGAAGGAACACAAAGAGAAACTTCCTTGATACTAATAAAACATAAGAGCTTCATAGGTTGAGAAGGAGGCAGAGGAAAACAGAAGAATATGTGGCTAGAAAACTTGTGTGAAGAATAGGTCTGCATCTAGAGTGGTCAAAAAATATCACAAGCAGAGAAAAATGATAGGAATTCATGTGGGATGATTATGTGTAGAGCAAATTGACCTACGCAAGGAACTGAGATGGAGTGCATTTTTTCCCCTCCTAGGTCTTGGATAGTTCATCTTTATGTCACTGTGACCCAACTAGTTTCCCTGGATACATGCAAGGAGGGCTGAAAGGCAAATGAATCTGCATTTGTACTCCTGGCACACACAAAAAAGGCAACCTAAATTTAAAAAGCAAGCGCATGTTTTTAAAATGTGCTGTAACAGAACTCTATCATACCAACCAAATGATCTTTATAGTCACTGCTAGCTCTAAAGAATAAAATCATTTCTACTAAGTGGCTAAAATGTCTCATTTTATCACTGTCCTCAGCTCTATCTTCCTCATTCCCTGAATTGCAATCTGTTTTTTTTTTCCTCTCCCTCTCACAGATGTTCTTTGCCTCAGTTCAGGCCCCATCATCCTTATTATCCTTATTACCATAGTTTTTTTTTTTTTTTTTTTTTTTAAAAACTGGTTTCTTCGAGTCCAGTCTCTCCCTGACCATGTAAACCAAACTTACCAGTCTCTCCCCATCTTTTCCATAAGGTCACTTTCTGTTAGACACGTCTAATTGTGTCCTTTCACAGTTAATAACTGCCGATTAGCTTGCCAACTGAACAAAGTTAATATCCCTTAGACAAAGCCCTTCCACATATGATCCTATATTTTCTCCCCAAACTCATATTTACTCCTCTTCCGCTATCACAATTCCAAGCTGGAACATGTTGTCTACATATTGTGAAACATGATTCTCCAAGTACATTTGCACTTCCACTCCGTGTGTCCTTGACTGTGTTCTTCCAGTTGCTTAGAATCACCTCCACCACCTTGTCCTCCAGTCTTCCCCTTTAAAGACATCCTTATTGCCCCACATAGAGTTTGCTGTATATTTTTTTTCTGCACCCACAGCATTTTTTACATAGCAATATTGTTTTACAGTTATTGAATTGCCTTATATTTTTATTTATCTTTTATCTCTATGAGATAGTAGCCTTTATAAGTACAGAGCTATCTAGTCATCTCTGAATTCTTGATCTGCAAAACAGTAAGTGATCAAATGTCATTTAACTGAATCAATCTATTGTTTTTGTTTGAAATGTGCCTAATCTGATAAACTTCTCAAACACTTTATTCATGGCAAAGTTTCTTCTAATCTTTTACCAAATAATTCTATATTATTTGAAACTCCAAAGGCACAATGACAACCAGGTAGAAACTTTATAAAAAGCGTCTGCAGTCTTACAATTCTGGAACCGAGTTTGGGGACGACCTTGGGAAAGGAGGTCTTTCCTACTACTGAACTCTACAACCAAAAAAGGAAATTTAGGTCTCACAACAGTAAGAGTATCAGAAAGATTCGAAATTTCAAATGGGGTAAGAGTCTACCTCTGGATTTTCAATATAGTCCAGGCTTTCCTATAAACCAAGTGTGGTGTGGCAATAAGCAGCACGAATATCATCTTGGAGTTTATAAGAAGTACAGAATTTCAGCCTCACACAGACCTACCAAATCCAAATCTGCATTTTTACGAGATCCTCAAGTAATTTGAACACATTTTAAAGTCCCTGGGAGAGACCAAAAGGTATCAGCTGAGCCATATTCCTATGCTTCTTAGAGACAGTGTACATTGGGCAGAAATCCTAGGGTGTCTCAGAAATAACCATACCTCTAAAGATCCCATTATCGGGCACTAAATCCTTCATGGCTACTTGAAGCAGCATCAGTACCCAGAGATCCCCTTGGACCCATCCACTTCCGCTAGAGATGGGCAGTTATGAGAGGCCAGAGAGGCAAGGGCACCTTTGCCAACGCAAGAATGGAAAACACCCAGCTTTTGCAAGAGCATGTGTAACACAGTTCAGGGGGCTCATTGTTCGCACAGTGTTTCTTAGAGCTGTGCCTGAGGGTACCAGGCACATTATAATCTAGGTATGTGGTATCTCCCTGGGGTAGCACAACAAACACATCCTTGTTCGAAGTCAAATAGATCTCCATTTAATCCTCCTGATCCTTGGGCACATGGCTTACTACTTTTTTCTCCTTTAGTCTTCTCACTTGCAAAGGTAAATGAATTAGCTTGTTTATTGGGCCAAGCAAAGAGAGCCAACGAATGTTACTGACTACTCCCCACGTGCCAGGCTTTGGGAATACAGAGACACAAATGACTTGCTACCTCAAGCATTTTATTGTCATCATAAAATCTGGTGACTGAATTTCAAGGTCTGTTTTATAAAAAATTGTTCACATACAAAATATTCCACTTAAAAAAGTTTATGTGGCCAAATGAATGCGAAAAGTACTATTGTATCAGAGAAATTGTGTGTGTGTGTGTGTGTGTGTGTGTGTGTGTGTGTGTGTGTGTGACTGTTTATAGGTAAAAACTTATTAACATCCTGAAGTAATAATCTGGGAGACTTTCTTTTTGTCTCAGACACAAAGCATGACTAGATCGTACATTATATAGTCCTGTGCCTTTCTTCCTTTTATCAAATAACCTATTTACTTCATTTTTATTTACTTCATTTATCTCAGCTGTTCAACTTTTATTCAAATATGTCCATCTTTTCCCTGACCCAAGAACCAAGCATGACTAGGAAATAACTATAAAAGGTAAGCTCAAGTTTGGAGGTTCAAGTATTTACTTACTGAAGAGTAGCACATGTCGGTGTCCTTATAACTTGGTCCTCGATTTTCTGGCTCCACGGTCCTTTTCTCAAAGTGGGTCTAAATTTTCTTGTTATGATGTTCATTTTATCTTACCAATTCTACTGCCTCACTTCACAAATCTGGATGTTTTATTTCCATAGAAAATGTGGCTCTAGGAAACATCTCTTCTCTGCCCTAGCATAAAAGTCATTGATAAGCTCAGTCTTCCACTGAAAATCCTTCTCACCGGAAAAGGGAAGTAGTAATACAATAAAATCATTTACATTTAAATTATACAGTTGATCATTTTACATAAATAAAATAGCTCTGTCAAGGTAAGATGTAAGAACTTACAGTACATGGTGTCAGCCCTCACGGAGCTGAACAAGCCCAGAGTAGAACTGTGAGCCACACTTAGTAAAATTTCATAAAGACTTACATAATAACAGCCCAAAACTTTTCCATTTCCTTTCTTTACTATTTTTTTTCTTGGCTTAGAAGAATAGCAAAATGCTTTTAACTCAAGATCCCACTTTTATACATGCATTTGCAGTATAAATTCAAGATAAAATGGTTTATTTTAAAGCAAATGTTATGTTCAATAATGACAAATGATGTTTTCATTAACAGTGTCTTTAAACAAGTGAATACAAGAAAATTTAATATATCAGTTAGTTTTATAGTAAATTCAACATAAACCAGATATCCTTTCTTCTTGGCTAAAGTTGCTACTAATCTCATCATTTCTTTTTTTTTTTTTTTTTTTAGTTTATTTATTTATTTTGAGAGAAAGAGAGAGAGAGAATCAGAAGCAGACTCTGCACTGTTGGCACAGAGCCCAATGTGAGGCCTGAACTAACTCATGAACTCTGAGATCATGACCTGAGCCATAAAGAGTTAGATGCTTAACTGACTGAGCCACCCAGGTGCCCTTAATCCTGTCATTTCAATTAATAACTAGATGCAGTGAATTATATAGCAAATCATTTACTCACAGATTAGGACACAGCTGCCACAGCGTTGAACAGTGTTTTTGATAAACCTCTTTCCAAGCAAGATAAAGATAGTTGGAATTGAGGAAAAGCCTGAGTGCATTATTTGATCTTTCACAGGGACAGCTACTCAAAAGTAAATCTCCAACCCACCTTGAGATAGATAACATCAAGTGAGGCTTTAAGAAAGCCAATGAAATCATCCATCTTTCCCTTCTACACTTCCTTTCTTTTTCAAAAAATTTTTTCTAGCATAATCTGAATACAAAAGCTTGGATATGAATTAAGCATTAATTGTAATCAGGAATCAGTACAAGTGCCCTGGTTGGGAAGCCTGGGTAGCTCAGTCGGTTAAGCATCCGACTTCAACTCAGGTCATGATCTCACGGTTTGTGAGTTCGAGCTCCACCTTGGACTCTGTGCAGACAGCTCAGAGCTTCGGATTCTGTGTCTCCCTCTCTCTCTGCCTCTCCCCACTCACGCTGTCTCTCTCTCCCAAAAATAAACATTAAAAAAAACTCACAAAGAAAAAAAAAATACATAAATGCCCTGGTTAAAATAAAGGATATTATTTTGAAATATGACATTTTTGGCATGTATTTGCTACAAGACTAAATTTTTAAAAATTAAATGTTTCACTTATTTCTCTGAAACTGTAGCATATAATTTTCTTGACTTCAGATATTATATTTTAGAGCCCACAAAATTTACAGCTGTCTTGAACCATATAATGCTGGAATGAATTACTGTCAAATACTCTAACTTTGTTCTTTCTGCCAAACTGCAATCCAAGTCTTTGTTATTGAATCTTTTTCCTATTCTCTATCCTGTCTAAGGAGTTGAAGAAAACATCAAGAAGATGATATTTGAAGTCATGAAGGATAAACAGAAATGTGCATATAGGAATAGTTCATTCAATATCTCAAATCTCCAAAGTGCCACAATATAAAGTCTGTGCATTTTTAGCCTGCTATCCTACACAGCTTGGAATGCAATAACCAAAACACCATAGATTGGGTGGCTTACAAACAACAGATATTATTTCTCACAGTTCTGGAGACTAGAAGTCCAAGAACAGGGTGCCAGCCTGGTTGGGTTCTGGTAAGGGCCCTCCTCTGAGGTTTGGACTGACTTCTTACCGTCTCCTGACATGACAGAGAGTAGAGAAAAGCAGGAAACTCTCTCATGACTCATAAGGGCACTAATCCCATTCATGAGGGCTACACTCCCATGGCCTCATCTAATCGTCTCCCAATGATCCCACCTCCTAATACAATCCCACTGGGAAGGCAGAGTGTCAATATGTGAGTTGGAGATGTTGCGGAAGGATAAACATTCAGTCTGTACCACTCGCCATGCTAGAGCCTTGACAAATGTAATCACACCCTTCCAAATGAAGTTTCTTATCTAGTCAAACTGGCCAATTTGCTGTTTCTTAAATATAACTTTTGCATTTCTGCTTTTTTGTCTTTTGCATATGTCATATCCTCTTCATGAAGCAACTTCTTCCATACTTTCTTCTTCTGCCTCCTTTCTCTCCAAACCCTTAAGGAACAATTTACATCCTATTGCTCCTGAGAGGTCTTGCTCCATTTACCCTAACATTCCTTATTATCAATATCTCTCATTTGATACATTAAAAACTCTAACTTACATTGATATTTATCCTTTTATGTTTAAGTTGTGTGGTCTTTCAGCTGCCAGAGTCAGACAACTTTTTCTGTAAAGAGCTAAATAGCAAATATTTGAGGCTTTGGGGACTAAGGGTCAAAATCTAGGATATTATCTGGCATATTAGTTGTAAAACGTAGAGGTATTTTTTCTAAAATTTTTGGTGAAATTTAAATATAATAGTAATTGCGTGCAATTTTTTTGTAATACAGATCTATTAAGGAGAAGAATACAGGTATTTGCAAGGGAAGGTAATGTTTCGCTTATTTGGGGTTCAATGTTAATGTCCCCTATCATGAAAATTAGTAACAAATATCATCTATTCATGTTCATCTGTCATAAGGTTTCATGTATTTTATCTTGAAAAATGTCTTTTCACATCAATAGATATTGCTGAACACTAATGATACTGATACAAATCCATAAGCATGTGATTTCAATTGAGTATATTCACCACTTAGAAGGTATTTATGGAATTCTATTAGGTTCTTCTCTTGATATTTGCCTTTTGGCATAACTGCATTATAGATTAATCCTTCCATTTGAAGATTAGGTGGGTTCTCCTCAATTGCAAAGTTAAACACATTTTGAAATACATAAATCTCTTTTGCACCTGAGTTGAAGTATGAAAAACGTTAATGGAACTGTGATTTGAACAAATACAGTCACTATAATTTTTTGTGTGAGAATGGAGATTTTGCTTCCTGTCTTAACTTTTGTCAGCATGGGAAGTGTATAAAACAGCATGACATTACTTGTGATTCATAAATGTTAGTTGTCAAAATGACTTTAATGTAGTGTGAATTTCACATATAAGCATTGTCATTTTGGTTAAATTTCTTAAAAAATATTAACAAGTCTGAAGTAAAAACTAATTTCCAAAGCCATTTAGTATTCTTTTTTTTTTTAACACTTATTATTGAGAGACAGATAGAGACAGAGCATGAGCAGGGGAGGGGCCGAGAGATGGGGAGACACAGAATCTGAAGCAGGGTCCAGGCTCTGAGCTGTCAGCACAGAGCCTGATGCCGGGCTCGAACTCACAAACCGCGAGATCATGACCTGAGCCGAAGTCGGACGCTTAACCAATGGAGACACCCAGGCGCCCTAGTAATTCAATGATAGTATTGGAGGGTGGTTTTTCCCCTTCAGAAAAATTCTACCTCATTCTTAAGCTAAAAGCATCACAAAAGAGAGAGAGACAGAGACATACAGAGACAGAGACAGAGAGCCAGAGAGAGAGCAAACCATCAAACTGCTGCCTGGTGAAGGAACTCAGAATATTTGAGACCACAAGAATAAATGAAGTTCATTATTGGTGCTATGGGTTCAATAACACATGATTCATTCTAATATATTTTTTTTATCAAGTACCTATTAATAATGCAATGGATAATGACAGATTTTACATTCCTTACATTTTTCACAAGATTTGTAAGTTATTCAATTATGTCTTTTTCTGCTTCACACATATTTTTAACACCATCAGTGCAAAATCTTAGCAGATTCCACTTAAGTATATACTGAATTCGAGTTTCTAAACTTTGAAAATATTCTCACAGACTATTCTTGGGGGGAAAAAGTGGCAGTGTTGATAACATTGGGCAACTCTTCATGAACTGAAGACAATTACTCAAAATAATTTCCTTTATTTTCCTTTTGATGTTCTTCCCAATGTCCTTAACAATTCAGACAACTATTCGTGCCTAAAGGCTAATAGACTTAAACGAGTTTTTGGTAAGGACAAATTTCTCCAGCTCCTGCAATCAAACATGATTAAATCAACTCACTATTGGTAAATTATTTTATTTGGTTGATTGACAAAAGAGACACTTGGAAAATTTGGTTATAGCCTCATTTTCATTTTTTTTCTTTCTTGGAAAAAAAATTCTGCCCTGGTAAGATATTCCATTTTAAATACTCTATTTTTTTTTTTAATCATCGTTTTCCTATGAATTGGGCATATTACGATGGGTGCTTAGTCTGGTAATGTTCTTTTAACCCAGCATCATTGCTTCATAAACACAATGCTTCACCATATAATTTGATAACAAACTAATCCACATTCCACTCTGCCTCAAAAGGGCAACACTCAAAGCCCACTTTTCTCTTCTTTCCTTGACATCATGGATGTGCATTGGTAATACATATATACATATATACATAATACAAAATAACATCCTGCAGCAATTCACATGATACTTGACACAACGCTGAATTACAACTGTGCCCCTGTAATTTTATAGCACTCTAAGCAGCAGTGCACCGTGATGACAAGAGACCAGTGAGTCGGGGCGCCTGGGTGGCTCAGTCGGTTGAGCGTCCGACTTCAGCTCAGGTCAGGATCTCGCGGTCTGTGAGTTCGAGCCCCGCGTCGGGCTCTGTGCTGACAGCTCAGAGCCTGGAGCCTGCTTCGGATTCTGTGTCTCCCTCTCTCTCTGACCCTCCCCCACTCATGCTCTGTCTCTCTCTCTCTGTCAAAAATAAATAAAACATTAAAAAAAAAAAAAAAGATTCTCTGCCTCTCCCCCAATTGCATGGGTGTGTGCTCTCTCTCTCTCTCTCTCTCTCTCTCTCTCTCTAAAAAAAAAAAAAAAAAAAAAGAGACCAGTGAGTCAACTCTGCCATTGTAGTTCGAAGATGGCCACAGACAACACGTAAATGAATGAGTGTTGACCTGTTCCCCACAAAAGTTTATTTGTGGGCTCTGATATTTGAATTTCATATAATTTTAATGTGTCAAGAAATGTTTTTGTTGTAATTATCATTCAACCAATTAAAAATATAAAAACATTCTTAGCTCATGGATTATGCAAAAAAAAAGTGGGCTACACTTGGCCCTCAGGCCATAGTTTGCTGACCCCTGAACTATACCACTGTGCTTAATAGAGACCCATCCACAGAGCAGGCAATCAAGAAATATTAGTTGTTTCTGAAAATGACATGCTAATGTATTCAATTAACATAATTTCTGTGAACAGAAATATACCCTCTCATCTGTATATTAGCTAAAAGGCTACTGTCTATTAGGGAGGAAACAGAAATATGCTCAGAAGTATCTGTTAGTAAATAGAAGCAAGCTACCTGCTATGGACTAGTAAAGTCAGTTAAGACTAAGGTAACTTGAGCTCATCTTCATCTACATCTACCTACCTATTTGGAAAGGATTATACTGGTAAATGTTAGGTTGTTTGAAAACATACATGGTCAAAGCTTTCAATGATTGTGTCTAAACTTAGATAGATAGATAGATAGATAGATAGATAGATATAGATAAAATAATGTTTTCGATTTTTGCTTCCAAAGGAACTCATAAAATAGTAACTGCAACAACTGGAATTCAAATATGTTTTACTTATTTTACTGTTTTTCTTATTTCATATTTGCATCCTTGTAAAGCTCACAAGGTAAATAATTTATTTCTGCATATTGGGACACTGAGTTCTGTTGAGACAACTAGGAATTTTGTTCTGCCCTAAAACCCAATTGTTAATATACAGGCAGCTTGGAACATTTTCTTTTCCAATGCCTGTGGAAATGAATACTTATTTAATAAATTATCCCCATGGAAGTAAACATGTGGGGGTTACTTATAACATGCTTCCAGATTGTAACTCTTTATCATCTACCTTTATAATAAGCCAGAACCTGAAACATTCTTTTTTTTAAATATGAAATTTATTGTCAAACTGGTTTCCATACAACACCCAGTGCTCATTCCAACAGGTGCCCTCCTCAATGCCCATTCCCCACCCTCCCCTCCCTCCCACCCCCCATCAACCCTCAGTTTATTCTCAGTTTTTAAGAGTCTCTTATGGTTTGGCTCTCTCCCTAACTTTTTTTTCCTTCCCCTCCCCTTCTGTTAGTTTCTCAGGATCCACATAAGAGTGAAAACATATGGTTTCTTTCTCTGTATGACTTATTTCACTTAGCACAACACTCTCCAGTTCCATCCATGTTGCTACAAAAGGCCAAATTTCATTCTTTCTCATTGCCACGTAGTATTCCATTGTGTATATAAATCACAATTTCTTTATCCATTCATCAGTTGATGGACATTTAGGCTCTTTCCATAATTCGGCTATTGTTCAAAGTGTTGCTATAAACATTGGGGTACAAGTGTCCCTATGCATCAGCACTCCTATATCCCTTGGGTAAATTCCTAGCAGCATTATTGCTGGGTCACAGGGTAGATCTATTTTTAATTTTTTGAGGAACCTCCACACTGTTTTCCAGAATGGCGGCACCAGTTTGCATCCCCACCAACAGTGCAAGAGGGTTCCCATTTCTCCACATCCTCTTCAGTATCTATAGTCCCCTGATTTGCTCATTTTAGCCACTCTGACTGGCATGAGTGGTATCTCAGTGTGGTTTTGATTTGTATTTCCCTGATGAGGAGCGATGTTGAGCATCTTTTCATGTGCCTGTTGGCCATCTGGATGTCTTCTTTACAGAAGTGTCTATTCATGTCTTCTGCCCATTTCTTCACTGGATTATTTGTTTTTCAGGTGTGGAGTTTGGTGAGTTCTTTATAGATTTTGTATACTAGCCCTGTCTGATATGCCAGCATTACTTTGATTCCTAAACCAGACAGAGACCCAGCAAAAAAAGAGAAGTACAGGTCAGTATCCCTGATGTAAAAATTACGTTGAGAATGTAAAGATTCTCAATAAGATACTAGCAAATCGAATTCAACAGCATATAAAAAGAATTATTCACCATGATCAAGTGGGATTCATTCCTGGGCGGCAGGGCTGATTCAACATTCGCAAATCAGTCAATGTGATACATCACATTAATAAAAGAAAAGATAAGAACCATATGATCCTGTCAAGCGACGCAGAAAAAGCATTTGACAAAATTCAGCATCCTTTCTTAATAAAAACCCTCGAGAAAGTCTGGATAGAAGGAACATACTTAAACATCATAAAAGCCATTTATGAAAAGCCCACAGCTAATATCATCCTCAATGGGGAAAAACTGAGAGCTTTCCCCCTGAGATCAGGAACACGACAGGGATGTCCACTCTCACCGCTGTTGTTTAACACAGTGTTGGAAGTGCTCCATCAACAGTCAGACAACAAAAGGAAATCAAAGGCATCAAAATTGGCAAAGATGAAATCAAGCTTTCACTTTTTGCAGATGACATGATATTTTACATGGAAAACCCAATAGACTCCACCAAAAGTCTGCTAGAACTGATACATGAATTCAGCAAAGTCGCAGGATACAAAATTAATGTACAGAAATCAGTTGCATTCTTATACACTAATAATGAAGCAACAGAAAGACAAATAAAGAAACTGATTCCATTCACAATTGCACCAAGAAGCATAAAATACCTAGGAATAAACCTAACCAAAGATGTAAAAGATCTGTATGCTGAAAACTATAGAAAGCTTATGAAGGAAATTGAAGAAGATCCAAACAAATGGAAAAACATTCCATGCTCATGGATTGGAAGAATAAATATTGTTAAAATGTCAATACTACCCAAAGCAATCTACACATTCAATGCAATCCCAATCAAAATTGCACCAGCATTCTTCTCGAAGCTAGAACAAGCAATCCTAAAATTTGTATGGAACCACAAAAGACCCCGAATAGCCAAAGTAATATTCAAGAAGAAGACCAAAGCGGGAGGCATCACAATCCCAGACTTTAGCCTCTACTACAAAGCTGTAATCATCAAGACAGCATGGTATTGGCACAAAAACAGATGCATAGACCAATGGAATAGAATAGAGACTCCAGAATTGGACCCACAAAAGTATGGCCAACTAATCTTCGACAAAGCAGGAAAGAATATCCAATGGAAAAAAGTCAGTCTCTTTAACAAATGGTACATGGGCAGCAACATGCAGAAGAATGAAACTAGACCACTTTCTTACACCATTCACAAAAATAAACTCAAAATGGATAAAGGACCTGAATGTGAGACAGGAAACCATCAAAACCCCAGAGGAGAAAGCAGGAAAAATCCTCTCTGACCTCAGCCGCAGCAATTTCTTACTTGACACATCTCCAAAGGCAAGGGAATTAAAAGCATAAATGAACTATTGCAACCTCATGAAAATAAAAAGCGTCTGCAAAGGAAATGATCAATAAAACTAAAAGGCAACCAACGGAATGGGAAGAGATATTTGCAAATGATATATCAGAACCTGAAACATTCTAAAAATATTTAGAAAAGAAAAACAGATTATATGCTTAATTCACTTTACATTTATGCATATAAATATTAATTTGGTATGCAAACTCCTTTCCGTTCTTCTGTCTGATCATCTAATTATTTTGCTAATTGATATTATTAAAAATATTAGGGGCTGAATTAATGTTGACTCGCCAAAAGCCCACCACAAACCCTGGTGCTCGAGCAAAACACACTTTCTGAAACCTACTGCATAAGAGAGGACACCACCTTGACAGTTTTACTGAGATATCAAAAGGAGGAAGTCAAGGAAAGATATTTATGGAGTTTTAGTGCCTGGGCTAAGTGTTTGTAAGGTAGGTCTTTCATGGTAGGAAACTGGTTGGGTTGGGCAGAGTCTACGATACAACAGCTTTGGAGTTACAAGCAATTGTGAGGCAGGAATCTCACTGCAATATGAATGAGGAAAATACAGCATTTGATAAATATGCTGATATTTAATTTAGCCTATTGGTTTTCTATTGCGGCGTAACAATTTACCACAACCTTGGAGACTGAAAACATTTATTATCTCACAATCTTCTTAAGTCAGGGCATAACTTGCCTGGGTTCTCTGTCCAAAATCTCATAAATCTACAATTGAGATGTCAGCCAGACTGTATTCCTTTTTTGAGCTGGGCACCCTCTTACAATCACACAAGGTTGCTGGCAGAACTCAGTTCCTTGTGGTTGTAGGACTAAGTTCCCTGCTTTCCTGCTGCCTATTAGTTAGGACTACTCTCAGCTTCTAGAGGCCTTCATGGTCTCCTGCCATATTGCCCTCATACAGCCTGTCTCTGGGAATGGGAGCTTACTGTTTCAAAGGCAGCTTACTGTTTCAAATCTCTTTGACCCAGTGAGTCACCTGATTAAAACAAGTCCATCCAGGATAGCCTCCCTCTTAATTGTCTCAAAGTTAACTGATCCAGGACCTTCATTATATTTGCAAAATGCCTTCACTTTTTGCCATATAACATAATATAATTACAGCAGTGAAATGCCATCACCTTTGTCATATTCTATTGCTTAGGAGCAACTTATAAATATCGCCCACACCAAGGTAAGGGAATTATGCAATGACACAGGTCGCCGAAGGTCATTTTATAACTCACCAACCAAAGTTAGTTAGTTGTTCTTATCTTTCAGAAGGAAATATTTCTTGGAACAAGTAGTTCAATTTATTTTTTGCCCAGTCCTTGTGCATTATCAACAACAGCCAAATTATGGAAAGAAGCTAAATGTCCACGGACGAATGGATAATGAAAATTAAGTAAAATAAGTTAGAGAAAGACAAATACCGTATGATTTAACTCATATGCAGAATTTAAGAAACAAAACATATGAACATAGGGGAAGGGAATAAAAGAAGGAGGCAAACTATAAGGGACTCAACTATAGAGAACAAACTGAGGGTTGCTGGAGGTGGAGGGGAGGACGAGCTAAAGGGTGATGGGTATCAGGGAGGGCACTTGTGATGAGCCCTGGGTGTTATGTGTACGTTATGAATCACTAAATGCTATTCCTAAAACCAATATTACAACATATGTTAACTAACTAGGATTTAAATTAAAACTTTTTAAAAAAGGAAAAAAAGAAAAAAATGTTGTTTAGTCTATTTTTTTAATGTTTTTCTCGATTTCTCATGCTCCTCTAACTAATGACCTATTTTTATGTGTCACTTAAGAGAAACTTGAAGATTTTCATATGTTCACTATCTCAGTGCCCGGTTCTCTCTCCTATAGGCGTTTCCTTTTGTCAATATACCAGAGCAGTTACTAAATGATTGTCTCTCAGATTCATGCATCTGTATTCAAGTTTGTAAATTCAACTTTGTATGTTGGTACTGGGACTTTGCAAGCTACATTTTTCTTTGCCTGATGACTCCCTATAAAATCTGCCAATATGTGTCACTAGGGAGAAACTGAAAGTCTAGAGGCAGAAGAAATGACTTCTTCCTATTCATTATTGTGGGATTCCCATCTGCCAATTTTTTTTGGGGGGGGGCAACATTCAAGCCATGATTTTTCACTCTGGCAATGGCAGTTCCTTACTCTAACAGTAGTTCCATTCATTTTTCATTGTTTTTAACACTTGTAAGACTAGCTTCATCATCTCCCCATCATCGGCACTAGCCAGCTGGATTCTCCTCAGAGGCAAGGCCAAGTCTAAAGTGAGGTAAATACAAACCTAAGACACAAATGTTAAGGAGAAACTCATTCTCAAGGTTGTCCTCCTGCCAATCTGGGAACTGACCTTCATGTCGTGGACTTGATAGGGTTGAACAGTCAACATTCTCTGTGAGTTAGTTACCTTTATTATTAGATGATAGGCATGATTCTGAACTTTCCTGCCCTCCAGCTATAGGAAATCACAGCTGCTTTTTACGCTATTGAAGAAGTCCCTCCATGTTCACACTTTGCTTCAAATTTTCATTGTGTGTGTGTGTGTGTGTGTGTGTGTGTGTGTGTGTGTGTGTTTCCAGTGTATGCATGGCACTCAGCAAGAGCCATTCTATTTCCTTGTCCTGATAATTACTGCATACTCTGAATATCTCAATAACCTAAGATATTGTGCCAACAACTTCATTCACTTCTGATATTTCATCCCAGTGAATATCATCACTGTACCTTGATAGCATCCCAAAGTATCACTTCTGCACCTCCCACTTATGACAAGGCTCCCAAATTCAGTTAGCTGGCTAGTGATCCCATTTCAAAATCCATTTTAGAGTCAGATTCCTTGGGCCACATCTGACACCATCTAAGATCAAATTTCCTAAAAATCACTCTGAGATGGAAATTTTCATGCAAGACAGAAATTTGAGGAGCACCCTTGAGAATCAACATGTATGAGGGAATAAAGAAAGTAGGATTGGCCTGAGGGAGGAAATGAACTTTAACAGCTACAACAAAGACCTTTGTTGATCCCACAAGGAGCACAGAAATTAGAACAGTTGTTTCATAGTGATACATTGTGAACTGAGGGAACCAGACTTCTACAAACAGCACCTACCAGTCTCTGGTCACTGGCTGCCCCCTGTGGAGGGGTCATGAGTTTGGCAAGGCAATCCTCTTTGGCTGAGGACAATTCCAAAAAATGGACTCAGTTCAGACACATCATCAATCAAATCTTGCAGCAGCAGTGGGAATGAGTGCCTCAGTTCTAGAGGGGAGATCTGGGCAGCTCACCACAACATCTGTTGCAATTAATAAATATTATATATGATATAATCTCTTTCTCCTTTATAAATATTTTAGAACTATTAATGACAACTGAATGTTAATGACTCCATAACTGGGGCAATTTGCAGAAATGCATAGCCACAATGCATGTTTATCAACCCATGTAAAAATAATCAGCCAATTAATAAATGATGTATTCATACATATAAACATGTGTGTGTGTGTGTGTGTGTGTATATATATATATATACATATATATATATGTATATATGCTAATATTTTAATGTTTATTCCTTGGTAGTTTTAGTAACCAGGAGAGAGAACCATATCACAAAATCTTGTCTTTATTTGAAAATCATTAATAAATTGGTAACTGCCACTTCCAACTCTTCTATTTATTTCTATTCCATTAATGTAATTTCTTCCTATGACTATGGATGACTAAGAGCCTTTGTTCATCCTGGGTAACTGAATTGAAAACATTCTTAACTAAATTTTTACTTGCATGGTAACTGCATACTATTGAATCTCTCTATCTTAAGAGATATCTTAAGAAGGTAATTAAGTAAGATAATTAAATAAACATTGGGATTCAAGAATTCAGAGGCATGAACTTACACAAAACAAAGATCTGGAGCTATGAGAAATACATAATCCATAGTACTAACAATAGATGTGATTTTTTTATGCTTAGCAAGATATTATGAATTCTAACATATTCAAAAATATTTACAATAGAACACATTTTCTATTTAAGAATCCTAATAGTGGCAAGCACAACCATATAGTAAAAATGTGAATATATAAAGCACCATAAGTACACCAATCAGTCTTTTACTGTGCATTCACAGGCCTTATTTAAAGGACAATATGCAAATCAGAGAAAAGGCAAGCTTTAGGAATTACGCTGGCATGATTAACCACATCATTTGCACATTGAATCACATCATCATGCAACAAGAGAATATACTGTCAATGTCCACCCGCTTTCAAAGCTTTCACACATTTTGTGGGGGTGTTGAAACATTATGTTTTCAGAAGATAATTGAAGCAAAGAACTGACAAGGATAAGGACGCATTTTTTGGGTATATGTTTATGTAGTACATAATATTTAATGGAGAAATAATAACAGAAAATTCAAAGTGTTTTTGTCAGGTTATTTTTGATTGATTAATTGACTCATTCATTCAAGCAATAAGTAAATATGTCTTCAGTGTTTTCCTTTTGCCAGACATTGTTCTAGGTATGAGGGTACAGCAATAAACAAAAATAGATAAAGATCCCTATCTCACAGAGTTGAAGATATACTACAATTTCTCTTCAGTTACATCCAAATGGCTTAATAAAAGAATATTATTTTAAAATGGAAAAACCGAAGCAGGCCAAGCGTACTCTTTTTTTTTTTTTAATGTTTATTCATTTTTAAGAGACAGAGAGAGACTAAGCAGGAGTGGAGGGAGGGGCAGAGAGAGAGGGAGACACAGAATATGACGCAGACTCCAGGCTCTGAGCTGTCAGCACAGAGAGTGATGTGGGTCTTGAACCCATGAACTGCAAGATCATGACCTGAGCTGAAGTTGGACACTCAACTGACTGAGCCACCCAGGCGCCCCAGACTAAGCTTACTCTTAAAGGTTCTAAAATTTAAATAAACCATGGAGGTGAAAAAGTCCTGGTTATTTCTACAGCTATGGGTTTGGTCCTGCCCTCTTACCCATGCAGTTCACTGAATCTAGTCCATTCCTACACATTGTGTGGCTCTCAGTTCAAAGTTTTTTCAGCAACTTAGTAACTCTAGATTTGATCAAGTCCATTTGTAAAATACTTTCTTAGCATTTGATACTAATCCTACAGAGTGTTGGTAAAGCTTGTATGAAGCTGTATGATTATTTAAGCTTTATCTGCCTCCTCTAGTAGAATATGATTCCATGAAGTCCTGGACAGTTCACTGCTTGAACCCAGGGCCCGGAATAGTACCAAGCCTACTGGTATTTGACAGGCATTTATTGACTAAGCTAATAAATAAGTTAATTAACAAATTCACTAATACTTAGATCTTTAATATATAAAACTGGACTTGGTAAAATAAAATTTGAGAAAGGTAAAATTTATCTTCAAGAATCCACATTCTTATTTCTCTCCTTCTTCCTTCTTTTTCACTCCCCAAGACCCAGGACCCATCACTTTCATATTCCCTTGGCATTAGATGGACTGTTACTTACTCAAAATGTGGTCTTGTAAGAAGGTCTTATGATCATTTGATTAAATTATAAATTTATAATTAATAAGGAAAAAATTTGTTTTAGACTAGAGAAATTTATTTTGATTTGCTAAATCACAGGTTTGGTGTTTAGGGGTTAACAGGATCAGAAAGCAATGGGGTTTTGGTTTTATTTTGTAAAAAATGAGTGAAGGGTCACTGTGGTAAAAACTGCCAATTTATGTGCTATTAAGGCCATCCCTGGAAATGAGGACCTTGCTTTTATTATCTATAGTATCATATGTTTCTTTCTTCCCACTTGCAAATTTCTTTTTTTAAACTGACTATATACATAATCTCTAAAAACATTGATAATCATAAAAATTCTCAAAGCATGAAATAAAAAATTTTACTTCACTCAAAGTCTCTTTCCTATGTTCTTTCTTTCCTTATTCTAAAAATAAGGACATATTCAGATGGGAAGCAGAATAATAACGATAGTTAAGTGCAAAGACTGTCTGGCTCCACATCCTAACTTGACCACCCTCAACTTGTGCTACGTTGCTTAACCTGTGTACGTCACATTTTTAAATTTTTTTAATGGAGAAAATAATCTCCCATAGCATTATTATCAGAATTAAATGTTAGTATACATAAAATAGCTCATTAAAAATCCCAGCATAAAATAACCAAAGAGGATAACCAGTAAACAGAATGAACTAAAGCCTCATAATTCCCGTGAAGAGTAAATAAACTGGCTGTGATATTAACTGCCAATTGTGATGAGATGTATAAGGAAATAAGAGTGGAATCAAACAGAAAGAAGTGTCTCTGCATTTGGGAATCTTCATGAGAATACAAAAAATAAAAACTATAATTCATGTTGTACTCATATGCACAACAGCTGTATCAACATAAATATACAGTTAGGCATATTTTATGCTTTACTGAGATATAATTTACATATCAGAATTGAAACACTGTTAAGTGTACAGTTCAGTAATTTTTGGAAAATTTAAAATTGTATAGCCATCACAACAACCCATTTTTATTATATTTCCATCATTCCAAAAAGTTAAGTCAATCCACATTCCCATTCCCAGTATTACTGACCAATAATCCAGTTTCCATCTCTATAGATGTGACTTTTATAACAATATCCTATGAATGGAATTATACTACATAGCCTTTCAGGCCTGGCTTCTTTCACTTAATATGGTGTTTTTAAGGTTTATCCTTATATATGTGGGATCACATATTTTTATTTTTATTGGAAAGACACATAATCATGGCTTTGCTGTGTTATATGGTATATTTATGCACAGGATTTAAAAATATTTTCCAAAATGGCTCTATCATTTTATATTCCAATCACTAATTTATGAGGAAAATAATTCCTCTACATTCTGACCCTTATTACTATATGACTATTTTTTATTATAATCATTCTAGTGGGTATAGAGTGGTATCTTATATAGTTTTTATTTGCATCTCCTTAATGACTAATAATGTTGCACATCATGTAATGTGCTTACTAACTCTTTATATATATTTCTTGTTAAAAAATATATTAAAGTCTTTTGTCTTTTTAAATTAGGTTGTTTCTTAATACTGAGTTGTAGGAGTCTTTATATATTCTTGTATAAAACACAGGTTTATGATATATTATTAAAATCTTTAATAATACACACTGAAGCTTTGTTTTGCAAACATCTCTCCTGTCTAAAGCTTTTCATTTTCTTAACGGTTTTCTTTGGAAGCACAATTAAAAAAATTATCATGAAGCCTTATTTATCATTTCTTTTTCTTTTATGGGTTTTTTGATGTCACAGCGAAAAATAATCTAACCCAAGGTAATGAAGATTTTCCCCTACATTTTATTCTCAAAGTTTTATAATTTAGGCTCTTACATTTAGTATTCTACCCAAGTTTGAAATAAATTGTGTGTCTGATGTGAGATAAGGGTCCAAATTCATCTTTTGTGCATGACAACATTCTGTTATTTTAGCACCATTTGTTGAAAAGATTATCCTTTCTCCTACCGAATTGTCTTGCCTCCTTTTTTGGAAAGTAAATGGACAATAAATGTAAGAGTTTATTTTGGACTCTCAATACTGTTCCATTTATCTATGTCTATCTCTTCACTAGTACCACACTGTTTATTTTAATATATGTACATATATAGCGAGTTTTAAAATAGGGAAGTGTATGCTCCCAATTTTTGCTTTATTTTTTTCCAAAATGGCTTTGGCTATTCTGGGGCCGCTGCATTTTCCCATCAAGTTTAGAATGAGCTTATTTTCTACCAAAAACAAGCAAAATATCCCACTGAGATTTTGATTTTCACTACACTGAATCTATAGATCAATTTTGGAAGAGATACCATGCTAATAGTATTGCCTTTCAAACAATAAACCTGGAATTTATATCATTTATTTAGATCTGCTTTAATTCCATCAGCAATGTTTTAGGTTGCAGTACACAGGTTTTACACTTCTCTTATTAAATTTGTTCATTATCTTGTCCATTTTGATGCTACTTTGAATGGAATACCTTCCTTAATTTTATTTCTAGATTGTCCATTGTGTGTATAGACTCATTTTTATATTGCTATTTTATCTTGAAAACTTGTTGAAATTGTCTATTCATTATATTGTAATTTTACTGTGAATCATAGGATTTTCTATGTATAGAATTATGGCATCTGTACATAAGACTATTTTATTTCTTCCTTTATCATCTAGACTCCTCCCACTTCTTTTTCCTTGCCTGGCTGCACTGGCAAGAACTTCTTATACATTGCTGAATAAAAATGACAATGGTGGACATCACTATCTTTTTCCTGATCTTGGGAGAAAGACTTTGAAATCTCTGACCATTACTTACGTTAACTGTAGATCTCTGTAGACTCCCTTTATCAGACTGAGACAGTTCCATTCTATTTACGTTTCATTTTGTTGAGGATTTTTATCAAGAATAAATGCTGGGTTTCATAAACATTTTTCTGTACCTATTAAGATAATCGTGTTTTTTTCTCCTTTATTCCATTAATACGGTGAATGAATACAGAAATTGATTTGGGGATGTTAAACCAACCCTGCATCTCAGGGATAAATCTTTTCTATCTCATTATATAATTATTTTTATATGTTGCTGGATTCGGTTTAATAACATTTTGTTCAGGATTTTTGTCATCTATATTCATGAGGGATATTGTTTGAATTTTCTTTTCTTGAGATGTGTTTTGTCTAACTTTGGTATCAAGGTAATACTGGTCTCACAGACTAAGTAGTTAAGTATTCACTCTCCTCTAACTTCTGAGTTCCCAAAGTATTGGTTTTATTTTTTACAATTTTAATAGCATTCATAAAAGTATCTGGTCCTGTATTTTTATTTGTGTGGTGATTTTTTAATTCCTATTTCAATCCCTTTAATTGTTATAGGCTTATTCCAACTTTCTACTTTTTGAGTTATTTTTAATAATTTAAGGCTTTTGGGCGCCTGGGTGGCTCAGTCAGTTAGGCGTCCGACTTCAGCTCAGGTCATGATCTCACAGTCCGTGAGTTCGAGCCCCACGTTGGGCTCTGTGCTGACAGCTCAGAGCCTGGAGTCTGCTTCAGATTCTGTGTCTCCCTCTCTCTCTGCCCCTCCCCTGCTCATGCTCTGTCTCTCTCTATCTCAAAAATAAATAAAAACTTAAAACAATTTTTTTAATAAAAAAATAATTTAAGGCTTTCTAGGAATTTATTCACTTCATGTAAGTTTACTAAGGGAGACAGGATGTTTTGCTGATTTTAATGTTGGCCTAGGAACATCTTAACATATAACACTGCCATTATTTTTTTAATTTCTTATAATATCCTTGTCCTGGGTACCTTCCTTAGGCCTCATCATTCAGACCAAAGCGTGATATTTAGAAAAAGAAAGAGGCTCAGGGATAGAAGGAATAGGTAAGGCAAATTCAATGAGAGTATAGGATTTAGGATTAAATAATTACATAAGCTGGCAATAAATGCCATTTTTTGAGGTTTTCTATAGAAACAGCCAAACTGGATAACATCTCTTGCTTTTAAAAAAAAAATCTATTCAATAACTGGAATGACTAAATTGAAGTTGAGGTTAGCAAAGCAGTTCCTGATGGTAGGTAACTGCCCACAAGGGTTAAACGACATAGAAGAATTGTTCTGATTAGCGGCATCTAAAAAGGCTTTCGAAATGACTCACAGATTAAAACAAAAAGAAAGAAAGAAAAATAATATGAAAGTCTTCAACTGGAGGTCTTCAACTTTTTATGATAGAATCCTTAGAATTAGATCAATGATGAGTAAGTTCTCAGAAAAAAAGTCTGAGGACAAGAAGAAAAATATTCAGTTGGAGACTAACAGGAAATCAAGACCATGCTTTTTCTCTGTGTCTGTAGCTGTTTTTACTACACTGAGACCCTGCATATTGGTTAAAGAAATTAGTGTTTCCTTAAATGTTACGAGACAGAAAAGATGATAAATAGCACCCCGTGTGTGACTAACCTTTTTAGCCTGTGTGATCTGTACTGTGTTGTTTCTTGTTGTTGTTGTTACTTAAATCTTACAAAGAAAGATCTTTCTCTTCAAAGTTCCTTTTTCCTCTCTCCCAATGTCAGAGATTTGGAGAATGGCCCAAGTGTATAAACATGAAACCTTGGTAAGGGTTTGCTTATAAAAGCCTTTGCTTTAAAGCTGATCTCTTTAGTCATGAAAGAAATACTAGAATTCATACTTACCTCATAAATTAAGTGTATAAAAATTAAACCACAAACAATATTAAAAGGCAAAAATGGACTGGAAAAGATTTGCAGCAAATAGCATAAGTATATAGACTTACGTGGATAATCTTTATGTATACAAGTTTAAGAAAACCATAAGTTCAACTATAAAAATAAAGAAAACAAATTACCAAAACTCAATCAATAGGACAATAACCACTTGAAAAACTGTTCAACATCTGTAACAACTAAAGCAATGCAAATTGACAACAATTTTACTTGCCAAACTGGTACAAATTTGACAAATAATGATGTAGTAAGAGAGACAGTGATATATATCATAGGAGTTGGAATGTTCATTGTAATAACTGTGCTGCACATATATACATGGACCTTTAAACATAGAAATAGTCTTCTTCTCTGAGCCATTAATTTCATTTATAATAAATTAACCTTAGTAACTTTTAAGATGCATGCTCAAAATTTGTAGACAAAAATTTCCTTCCTGGAGTGTTCATAATTTTGGAAAAAATATAAAAAGTTGATATAAAATATTTAAATAAATTATGGAATTTCCAAATAGTTGAATATTATTTTTCATGAAATCACACAAATCATATATTAATTTTATAATAAAAACTATGTATTATTTAAAAGCTTGGAGAGTATGAAGCAGATGGGGAGACAAGCCTAATGTGCTGAGAGCCTGAGAGTATAGGATAAAAGGTGTTTGATAGAAGAGAAGAAATGAATAGGGCTAGTTCACATGATGGGAATCACAGAGAAGATTAAAGGTAACAGAAGGCTATCTTTACTACTGGGCTGAGACAAACAAAGGTACAATAGTCAGAGAAAATCCCATGCCTTACTTGGATACTGAACAGTTTTCTTTTAATAGTATTTGAGCCTGAAGATGTCAACTTTAGTATTACTTTTACCAGTGCATGGAATCTAACCCTTGGAAAAAAATTAATTCTTGGCCATATCCCCTTGTCACTTCACAACAGACTTGTGGCTCTCGAAGGCTTTCAATAAGAGTATGTGCAATTAAGTAATGATAAAGTATAAGTGTAAAATATGAACCAGGAAAATTTGAATAAGGCAATAAACTAATTTAGTGTCCTTCAACAATTTATATAATTTTAAAAAGATACAAAACAATCAGACATCACTTTTATAGAGTTTCATAAACAGCACTCTACAATAAATGATAATTTAGTTTGGCTAGAATAGTGTTCATATGAAGCAGGTTGCATATGAAAATTTGAACTTCGAGTCTTTAGAGTAGCAATGACTGTAAGTGAGAAAGAAATGGCTCTGTGTCGTCAGGTAAAGCTTTCCACCCCATCTTTACTACTGCAGATGGAAAAAAATAATCATTTACACAGGATGAGGGTGAGGGAGCCGGGAAGGCACCCTGGGAGTTATAAAAGTCTCTAATACTGATATTTTTACCAGAGAAGATTCATTATCTGGTTTTAAAAAAAATAAATTTTTGAGGTTATCATTTTGTTTGTTATGCTCACCTTAATATAACTAATCTATCCTTCACTTGCCTGTTACAGGAGAAACTCAGAAAGGTATGAAAACATAGGATAATTATAGAAAAGGTCATGTAAAAATATAATCGAATTGGCAAAACAAATATCATCTACCATAAGATTTTATTTCAGGCCAAACCTGACCTCTCAAATCTGTTTAATAATATAAATAAAATCCTTTAAAATAATTTCTTTAGAAGATTCTGAATTTGAAGATCTGATGCAATCATTTCAAAACTATCTTATGCCTAGGGAGTGATAAGGATACCTGCTGAGTCATGGCAATGAGGCATCACCACATGAAGTTTAAAAAGACTGATTCTTTTTATGATTGTCTTTTGAAAATATCACAACTTCCAAAAGAGTGTTTTCATAATGTTGACAGGTGTGCTGTGATTACTCACCAGGCCATGGGCTGCACATAAAAAGGGCCTTTTTTTTCCCTCCATGGTTAAGAAAGTTGGCCATGAAAACTTTCATTCCACTTATAAGATAAATGCTAATTAGCAGATCGCATTTATTAAACTTGCAAGTGGAATGAAGGGAAAGATATGAATAGGAACATAAAGTTTCATTGTTTAAGTTGGTTGGTCAGCCAAGTCAATAAAAATAACTGGCTCAAGACACAGCATGGCAGCATGGAAAAAACATGGGCTTTTGGATGAAAGAATTAGGGGTTTGAATCTTCTTTTACAAGATACTGGTTTTGTAAGTTTGAACAGGTTACTTAACTCCTCTGCGACCCATTTTTTTCATGTTAACTCTGAATGAAGTACTAATATATAACTTGTAGAATTCTTATTGAAGTATATATGTAAACACACACACACACACACACACACACACACACACACACACACCCCAACAAGTCCTCTTAAAGGAATAAGGATACTTATTTGGTAGTATCCTTTTGGTGTCCTCTGACCTTCTAAGTTCCTTTCTAGAGATGAAAGAACAAGTCTTCTTTATAACTACTGCAAGGGCTATATAATTATTTAGAGGTCAGAAAACAAAAACTTGAATGGAAAATGGTGGTCATTTGGGAGGTGGATTAGAGAACCTGAGCAAAGCCATGAAGCAGAGCCCTGCTGAAATGGGCAAACTGGCAGCCATGGAAAGAGCAGAGTAGAATGTACTACAGATTTTATAGATCATAAAATTCTCATGGTGACTGAGGAATATGTTGTTTACCGTGAGTATGTGGGAAGGAAAGAAAATTCTAGGTAAGCATGAAAACGTAGGGACAAATCCTCTGATAGGTGCCCTTCATGCCTGTGACTGTCTGATTATGTGGCCTGAATTCTAGGAAAAACAGAAAGTAGTTTCTAAGACCATCTCTGAGGTCATAGGAAATCTTCACTTGTTCCTTCCATGCAAGTTCTAAGGTTTTATAAGTTATTGCTTCAAGGGAAGACTTCCCAATCTAAATTTCTTCAAAACTGCCATTACCAGTCAGAATTTGAAAGTCAAAAATCACATTTTATTAAAACTTTACAAATGCATATATGTGTGAAATTTGCTCCACTCTCCTCATTGAAAAAAAAAAAGACATGTTCAGAATTTCTAACCTTCCAAAATAAATCATATATGAAGTCAAGAAAATAATGATGTAGTTTTTTCCTCAGATCACTTCAGAGATTGAAAAATAAATCAGGATAAAGCTACCTCTTTCGGTGGCTCTAAATAGAACAAATATTAAGTAGAGTGGTTTGTCTTTTTACCTTATTTATCATTTTATATGTCTTTGATTTTCAATGTCAACAACTACCCATAGTCATTAAGATAATTTATTTATGAGGTTGTTGGATAACGTAAGAAGCTTTTAACGTTCACTGCATCATTTCTTCCTCATCCTATCTATTCTCAAAAGCTCTAGTTTTCCAAACAGGAAAACGAATCCAAAGAACACTATAGGAAAATATTTGAAATATTCCATTTTCTTCTGAACTTTTAAATAAATATTGATGATATATTAAAGCAGACCACAGGTGAAACTGCAGTGCTGAATTAAACATGTTTTCCCCTATGATGTGAACAGTCTTCACTGCTCATTAAATCAGAAAACACTCATTCACAGATTTAATACCAAATATACTTAATATATTTGTACTCTTTGCTTGTCATATTCAAGACGGAAAAAAAAAGCTATGTGCTTAAAATGTAAACTTCAAAAATAGAATACATTTCATAACCAAAACAGCCAAAGATAATGCTGCAAACTTACATTAGTCCATCTTAGATTCAGGTGTGTGGGACTATCTGGGTGTTTTTATACCATCCTCTATCTTTCATAGAGGATATATTTCATACCATCCTCTATCTTCACTATCATGTACTTCTTTTCCCTTGAATATATAAATTGGGACAATAATTATCCCAATGGTGGCATTTTATCTATTCCTTACATGAACGTCATTTGGAAAACCATCTTCAACACTTCCAAAGAAACCTTTGTAACTTGGTACTTACATTGCATTCTCTGTCTCTCCGTCTCTGTCTCTGTCTCTGCCTCTCTGTGTCTCTCTGTCTCTCTCAATGAATAATTACTACTTTTTAATTGTTCTGGCAAGGTTTCAAAAATAGTAGCTATCAGATTACATTAGTTTTCTAGGGCTGCCATAACAAATACCACAGAGTGGGTGCCTTAACCAACAGAAATTTCTTTTCCTACAGCTCTGGAGGCTAGATGTCCAAGATCAAGGTGTCGCCAGATTGTGGTTCTCCTGAGGTCTCTCTCCTGGTCTTCCAAATGAGCCCTTATTTCTGTGTCCTCAAATTGCCTTTTCTTTGTGCTCACATCCCTGCTGTCTTTCCGTGTCCAATTTCCCTTTCTTATAAAGACACTGGTCAGATTGGAGTAGTGCCCAACCTAACAGCCTCATTTTAACTTAATCAGCTCTTTAAAGACCCTATCTCCAAATACATTTTGAGAGACTAGAGGTTTGGGCTTCAACATATGAATTTGCAGGAAACACATAAATACATAGTTTGCAAGCAGAATTACTTTGGAACACTTTACTCAATAGTAAATTTCAAAGCCAAAAAAAGTCAAATATTTATGTGACCTCTTAATGTGAAAAGTTGACATAGCTGGAGGGAAACAATTATTTTCAAAACAAACATTAATCATAACCACAAATACCTTCTAAAGAAGAAACAGCATTCAGGAGAGGTTTAGTGTGGTAAAGTCTAGTAAATTATCAAAGTGATTCCCTCTGGATATAAAAGGCAAAATTCTTCCTTCACCCATTGCCTAAAAATAGAAAAACAAAGACAAATGCACAATATTCTGAATTGAAAAGTTACTGGTGTTCAGAGGTTGTTCATTGGAAGTGAAAGAGATACTGTAAGAAGAAGGGAAAAAAATGACTGATGGAAAGCAGTGAATCCATACAGCAAGGCACCATCAGAGGGACACTGCCATTAGACTCCCTCCTGATAAGGAAGTAACTAATGCAATTCTAAGAAGAATGGCATCTGATATTAAATATAAAGGTGTTTCCTTATGTATGATGCAATTACTCTCTACTTTGGCCAAACCTGTAGTAAATCTTGTAAATGTCTGCTACATATATGGCATATGGTAAACTGGAGAATCAAGAGAAGGAAAGCACATGTACATACAGCATACCATAAAGTGTAATGCTGAAAAGCAGTATTAAATTTAAATATCACCTATGAAGACATTTATGATAAATTAAAATGACGATGATGATGATGACAACAACAATGATTATGATTATATAGAGACCTTTCAAATATCTGTGGTAATACTGGAGACAGGATGGGAATAACATTTTGTGAGATGGGACAAACACATATTATTCATTTTACTAATGTGGCCTTAGATGCTTTGATGCCTTAGAGGCATCTGTGTTATATCATCCAACCACAGAAAACAAACTATGGTGTTTTGTTATGAGATCTCCTAAATATGAATGTCTTCCTTCTTTTTTCATGAGAATCTTGGATCTCTAGAATGTTAGTGGACCTTCTTTTTCCATGAGAATTTTGACTGTCCTTATCAGACATCTGTTCCCTTCCGTTCAAAACCTAATTTTTCCCTAATATTGCCTTCAAGAAAGGATCTTTGATCATTCTCAGTCACTCAAAACTTTTTAGAATTAAATTGGTTAATAGCCTAAGAATATGTAATAAATGCTAAGGGTAAAGGAGGTGAAGAATTTAATACTATCAGCTATCATAGGTTAGTATCTTAGCATTTTAGGTTCTCTTTTTAATAGCTTCCCTTCCTACATTAACAACTAGCTGAAGCAATGTCCATCAAAAATCAGGACATATTATTTATAAGAAAGAAGTCTAAGGGAGAGAGAGGGGAAAAGCAAAATGAGACAAGTGGAAGTGGATTGTACAAATCATTATACCTTTATCTAATCAATTCCCCTAAATTCCATTCACTTTTGTTTTATTTCTTAAGTCAGAACAAGCATCACCAATGAAATACTTGTGGCAAGTTTAAAGTAGTAAAACTAAACCACACTAATATGACCCTATATTTACATTTCCACCATTAAATTACTTATTGACTGTCAGCCTTAAGATTTCTTATGGACAGCCGTTTTCCACTCAGTACACGGAAATATGAATGTGAAAGTGTGTTATTTTAAAAAATCAATTAACTGTTTTGACAGCATGACACAAAAATGCCAGTCTCAAGTCAGTGCTATTGCCTGCGAAACTGTGAGAAACCTCATGGATGACTGAATACTACAGAAGATTAGGGGGTGATATAGCCTTGCTCATAATGGAATTTTTGAAGGAAATCAAGTGCATGACGACTCCAGAAATAATAATGTTCTTGAGGTTCACGATGGCTAAATCCACTTTTGAAAAAACATTGGCACTTAATATAAAAGTCTCCTCCCTTACATGGGAACTAAGGATGACACATCTTGCACATAATTCTACTTGATGAGCAAAGGACATTTTTTGTTTCCACTGTGTTATAATTGTGCCATCACAGAAATTTGGAGGAATTATTCTAACTTTGTATGCATGTAATGACTCAAATTTCACTCTTATAATCAAAGCATAAGCTTAAATTTTCTAAAGCCTATAATTTTATAAATATACATATACTAAATTTGGTAAGATAAAAATTCTCTCCAATTCTTTACAAGGAGGTAACTTTCTAGTTCAAACAGCAATAAAAACCCATTTCAAATCTTCTCAGCCATGTAGTAAAATGATTACAGCTGTTGACTTTTTATGTTTATTTTTCAGGTAAATAGAGGAATTGTTCAAAGTAGAGACAAAGAAAGAGGCAATATGAACAAAACAAACACAAAACCATAACAAAACAGATAGCTGGAAAAAAACTACAGAAATTGAAAGAAAGAAAGAATAACCAAGATTTAAGCCTTCATTTAATATTTCCATGCATATGTATACGTGTTCATTGAAGTTTTAAATAAATATTATCTGTAGGTAGAAGGATCATGGGTCATTACTGTTTTTTTTCTTCATACTCTCACTTGCTTCCAGTTTTTCCATAATAAACTTGTATTGATTTTTAATCAGAAAAAAATGTTACTTAACAGAAAATCAATCTTATTTTTTAATAATAAAATGTTAGATTTTGTACAGAATTCTGTATTACTTTAGAAGAGTGAACTAATCTCATTTCTTTAGTTTTCATTTTTACTGTTATACACAAAAGTATTGAAATTAAATATCAAAAATGAAAAGAAGATCAGTTGTTGACATTTGTCTATCCTGAAAACAGGAAACTTAGGCAGAAGGTATAACCACCACACTCCAGCCTCACTCCTCACAAAAACACACACAACCATGTGTCAAGGCAGGTTAAATGAATGGGAAAAGAATCAGATGGTGATTGATGCTGTACGTCACACACAGATTACAACAGTAGGTGAAGCCAAGTTCTTATTTGAAAGAAGCATCCTCTCCAAAATACCACTGGTTTAGGTCATTTGTGAAAGTCCTTTCTATTTATAGGGTGGCTCATTTAATGCACTGTCATTTTTATGGTGTATTATATAAACAATACATTCTTTCTAAAATAGTTTGTATTTTTAAACAAATATATTTTATAATGGCATGCATATATAAATTAATGCTTTATACAGATCTTAGTGGTTATTCAATGAAATGTTAATAATAACAATGAACCTCTCCTCTGGGAAAAAGGGGAAAAATCCAGATTCTGTGTTCATTATTAAGTTACTGGTTTGGGTGGATGAATTTCTTTCATAATTTTGATAATATATTCTGTATATGTGTCTACATAGGAAAGAAAAACTATTCACTCTTTCTGGTTCTTGGGGTTTTTTTTAATATTTACTTATTCTTGAGAGACACAGAGAGAGACTGTGAGCAGGGGAGGGGCAGAGAGAGAGAGAGAGAGAGAGAGAGGGACTAAGAGACAGAATCTGAACCTGGCTCCAGGCTCTGAGCCGCCAGCACAAAGGCCGACGCAGGGCTGGAACACCCGAACCACAAGATCACATGAGCCAAAGTTGGACACTTAACTGACTGAGCCACCCAGGTGCCCCAGTTTCTAATTCTTGTTTTTAATCACAGTCTTCAAAGACTGGAAGTTAGGCGGTGCCTGGGTGCTTCAGTCAGTTAAGCATCCGACTTTTGCTCACGTCATGATCTCGCGGTTCATGAGTTCGAGCCTGCATCAGGCTCTGTGCTGACCGCTCAGAGCCTGGAGCCAGCTTCAGATTCTGTCTCTCTCTCTCTCTCTCTCTGCGCCTCTCCTGCTCACACACTGTCTCTCAAGAATAAATAAACATTAAAAAATTTTTTAATTGGGAATTAATTTTTTCATATCATTTCCTTATATATATATTTCACAGATGAAAAGTTTTTAGTTGTTTATTTCTTAACAAAAATATACATTCTATAATTATAAAACCTCAGAAAAACCATTCATTTTGCTTAATGCCCTCAAATCCCAAAAAGCTGATTAAATATCTAAAGTAAGATATGCAATTTAAGAATTGCATTGATGATGATTTACCAAAAAAAAAATGCTTTGTAACTTTATCATCTCAGGGTCAAACTGAAATTTACTTTATATATATTTTTTCACAAACAGAGTGCAAGAATTAATATTTATTATATTAGCACTTAACTTTAATGGTTAAAATTAATGGTAGTTTCCTTTGGTAAGTATTTTATATAAATTCATTCAGTCACGGGGCGCCTGGGTGGCTCGGTCGGTTAAGCGTCCGACTTCAGCTCAGGTCACGATCTCGCGGTCCGTGGGTTCGAGCCCCGCGTTGGGCTCTGGGCCGATGGCTCAGAGCCTGGAGCCTGCTTCCGATTCTGTGTCTCCCTCTCTCTCTGCCCCTCCCCCGTTCATGCTCTGTCTCTCTCTGTCTCAAAAATAAATAAACGTTAAAAAAATTTAAAAAAAAAAAATAAATAAATAAATTCATTCAGTCATTTAATAAATATTTGTTGGAACATCTTCTACGTGTCAAGAGTATAGTGGTAATAAGTCAGACAAATTCTCTACAGTGGAAGAAGCAGACAGGTATATTATATGTTATTATAATTTGGGTGTAGAAGGAAAATTAAAGAACAAAGCAAGACACTATGAGGGAAAAGGATGGATACTCTTCCAGAACAAATGGTCAGTGACAAGAAACCCGAAGGAAATAAAGGGTGGAGCCATGAGAAGACCTGGGGGGACTAGTACCAGGCAGAAGGAACCACATACACAAATGTTTCAAGAGGGAACAAGCTGAGGTTCACCTTGGGGCTTATGCATTCAATATCTCAACTCTCTGAAGTAGGTACTGTTAGGATTCCCTCTCAATACATGAGGAAAGGGAGGATCAGAGAGGCTAAATTATTCATGAAGATCTCATGGCTAGAAAATATTAAAACCCAGATTTGCACACAGGTAATCTGATTCCAGAATTCAAACTGAGAATCTATCAACAAATTATGTCACTTATGTGAATACTTGACTCCAGTGGCTGGTCTACGATTCTATAGTCCTGAATATTAAGGTAAAAAAAATCAATTAAACATATACTTTACATAAATAATTTCTTATGATCTACAAGCTTTAAAAATTAGGGAACCAGATTCAAATGCAGATTTTTTTAAACCAATTAGTATAAAATGCATTTTATATTAATTTTATTCTGTTAAAAATGGCAGACTGATAACTTAGATCTCCAGCTATTACTATTAAGTCATCAACTGAGTAGTTTTCATGAAGCCAGAATAAGAATCTCAGGATACAAACTGGGGTTCACACCGCAGGTAAACAGTAAGTGGTTCCAACAACAAAATTTAGAAAAATGCACGAAGCCAAGCAACAAACCATAAAGATCGTCATGCCTCACAGAAGAAAGCACTTATTTCAGAATCTATGAGTTACTCCTGCCCAGATACGCCATGCCCATCTTTTCCACCCACATCCACACACCCACCGTCTTTATACCCCTCTCTCCCTCTGATCTCTTTGGTTTCTCAAATACCTTGTTGTTTTCCCTGGTTAATATGGTATCAATCTCTCCTGTCTTCTCTTACTACTGCCTTTGTTTCCCTCCTGCTTTCTCTTTTCTCACTTACTTCTTGCAATGTTCTCACATGGCTATATAACTCAAGATAGCCACTGGGGCCCCCAATAATAACTAGAATGTACCTTAATAGAAGTATGTATGTCTGTATTTGTGTGAATGAGCATTTGTGATTGACAATTTGTAATTAGTGACATCCACTCAAAAATTAGAATTTTTGGCCAATTAGTACTTTCTTATAAGGCCTTCTTAGTAAGCTCTTGCATTTCCAAATAACGTTTGTGCTATATGACAAAAGAAACACCGTAGGGCAGATCATAATTACTGATAAGTGATAAGATGAGAAACATTTCAATTAACCAATCCAATATGCTTGTACCAAGTTCCTACTAACTTAAATCCTCAAGGGGTAACAGCATGCTAATAAAATAGGAATATCCTAAAGGAACTAAATAAAGTGTGTGATATGATCCAACAACAAACTGAAACAGACCAATGCCTTCAATTTATAAACCTACTCTTAAGAAGTGCAAAGGCAAGGAAATAATTCTAAGGGTAGAAAAAGCTTCATGTCTAGATAATACCTATAGAATTTTCTCTCCACCCCCTTTCCCTTTAGTTGTCTATAGCAATGCTTCTTAGACTTGTATGAAAGGTTTATTGACGGACTTCAGATGCAGAATGTGGGCATATGCTAACCAGGCAGAAAGGGATAAAAATAAAGGTTAGAAAAAAAGGTTAGCTAGAGAGGTCAGTGCCTCAAACCTAGTCAGTCAAAGGAAGTCTTCCAAAAGCCAGGAATAATCTTAGCAAGGTGCTCCAGGTCTGAAAAGTGTCCACCCGGGAAACTTTACAGAGAGCCAGTGAGCTGGAAAGGAAAAGCAGAAGACCGAGTAGTAAATGTTGTTGATTAGTTTTCCCTTGTGTAGATCAGAAACACTAAAAAGAAAAACAAGCCATTCTTGTCTTTTGGCTGACTGAATCACTCAGATTTCAGAGCCTGGATATCAGGGTTTTCTTCTGGAACCTATCCTTAAAACATCTGTCTGCTCGAATTGCTCCCCAACATGACCCAGTGCTCCAGCATAACTGATGTTTCCATATTTTTCAGAGGTAACATGATGATTTTTTATATTTTTATACTCTTCTCCCCAGACTCCCTTCTCTCCACACATCACTTATCTACCTCCCTTTCAGCAACCCTCTCATTACTCCTCCTTCCTTTAAGACTCTGCAGATCCCTCAGGCTCCCCCCTCTTTGAACTGTCTGTCAAAATAACTATATGTCTGCCACATCTGACATAATAGCATATTTCTTTGTCTGTTTTTAATACTATCCAACATAACCCCCAACACATATTCAACATTTTTAAAATAATTAGGTCAATTCTGCTTCTCGCCAATGTTAGCTCATCTATTCATTAACAGAGTAAAATAAAGATCAAGAAGTCTTAATTTTTACTCAATTTGCTCAAAACAACTATTACTAACCCATCCTAATGGTATATCTCTGAAGAATTCTTGCCGAATTAACTCTTTTAAAAATGATGCCCCTAAAGGGCACCTGGATGGCTCAGTCGGTTGGACATCCGACTTCGGCTCAGGTCATGATCTTGCAGTTCACGAGTTCGAGCTCTACATCGGGCTCTGTGCTGACAGCTTGGGATTCTGTCTCCCTCTCTCTGTGCCCCTCCCCTGCTTGCTCTCTCTCTCTCTCTCTCTCTCTCTCTCTCTCAAAATAAATAAAAATAAACTTAAAAAGAAGGAAGTAAAATGGGAAGACCTGCTCATTGACTGGATGAGAAGGCAAGGGAAGACAAAATTCAGATAGCCAATGTTTTGGGGTTGAGTTGGTAGTGACACAAATAAGATGGAGAATTAGGAGAACAAACCAGTTGGTGGCGAGGGATAACAAGTTGAGACTGTACATGCTGCACTTGAGTTAACTTCTGCACCTAAGTGGAGAAGTTAACTTCTGCACCTAAATGGAGAAGTTCAGCAGCAAGTAGAATCAAAATCCAAACTCTATTATGGGAGTTTGGGTTTAGATGTGGATTTTCCTGGGAGATCATCCAGGAAGACAAAGTAGAATAAGAGATTATCAGTGTGTCTGGGTGGCTCATTCAGTTAAGCGACCGACTTCGGCTCAGGTCATATCTCGCAGTCTGTGAGTTCAAGCCCCACGTTGGGCTCTGTGCTGACAGCTCGGAGCCTGGAGCCTGCTTCAGATTCTGTGTCTCCCTCTCTCTCTGCCCCTCCCCTGCCCATGCTATGTCTCTCTGTGTCTCTGAAATATATATAAACTTTTAAAAAATGATGCTTATAAGTCAAGCCAAATAGCATATGTTACATGATCTCAGAAGCTTATTTATAACTATATGTTTATGGGAAGAAGACAGCTAGTAGTGCACAGTGGGTGACTTTTCTTCTTGCTTGCTTAACATTTTACATTTTTTGTAAGAAATTACAAAGAAGAATGTCTTTCTTCACTGCGTTTCCTCATGGGGAAATGGTATGTGCAAAAATAAACTTACGCTGCTTCTAGCACTGCTATTGTTAATATTGCTAAGGTATCAGGTGTTGTTCCCAGTAAACACACTGGAGACATTACTGCCACTGGTAAGCACACTGAAGACAAGGTTTGCTTTATGTTGCAGATATATTTTTTTGAAACAACACTTCAGTGCTTTTTTGTACTGTGTTCCTAGAGCCAAAACAGGCTATTTTCTCTGCCCTGTAACTTCTATTTCAAACCAAAGACAATGGACTATTTACGCTTTCCAAACTTCAATAGTAGAAAATCTGGCATGGCTTGACTAACCTTACACAAAACCATCAGGCCAAACATTGAGTCACGAAACAGAAAAATAAAGTGATAAAAGATCATACTGGAATCATCAGTAAAATACATGCTAGTCATACAGTCAATATATGATGAAGGGCCAGTGCCATATTGCGTGGTTGTGTGTGTGTGTATGTGTGTGTGTTTGTGTATAGTCACATTTTATGCACATAAAAAAATAAGTCTTCAGAGGGAAATCATAAGATCCAGGAGGCAGTAGTGTAAGTAATGCAGAAATGGTCTTGCTGAGTGGTACTCCTTGGGAGCAGAATGATCAATAACCTTGTGTGACATTTGGTAAGAGAAAAAAAGGCTTCTGTTTCTGAGTCTCTAAAACTGAAAAGAAATCATTGTAACAATTTAGCATAGACATTTTACTTTCTTTGTATTCTTAACTGAATAAAAAAATTTCAGTTACGTAAAATGTATAAAGTAGGTTAGAAAATGAAGGGCAGAGAGAAATCACATTGACAGTCACTGACATTTTATCCACTGGCTCACCTGAAGCTAATATCTGTACTTTTAGGACAAGCATATGCTGGTAGTTAGCCAAGGCATATGTCAGGATCTTAAAGTGTGATGTTGATGTAATCGAATCATCTGCATCATTCTGACTTCTTTAAACTCTCAATTTTCATATTGAAAGTAACAATAAGTAGTTCTACTCGGCTCCAAGATACAAGGTTCCGTCTCCTCACAACTATGTTGCTCCTGTCTTAAGTCAGATTTTGTCATTACTTCAGACATTTTGCTCTCTCATTCTTATTTCTCTGGGCTGAGGACAAGCAGAAAACTATGGTTCTTTCTGAGGCTTCAGCTCTTGTTCTTTCTTTTCGTAGCTGGCCACCTTCTCTCCACTACTGCTTATCTGCAAATAGCTTATTTGTAAATAACTTATTTGCAAAGACAAGTTGTTTTCTTTCCATGGATAATATGACACTGATCCCCATTCAGGTGTTAGCTGGTTATTATGTTTGTAATAATCACTGGGTTAGTCACTCATAGCAAAAGAATAAGAATTTTTTTGAATCAAGTAGTAAGACAATGCTATTTGTTTGCATACAAATTTGTATACTGCATCTTGAAATCTAGTTTGGGGAAGGAGAATCAGAGAGAACATTATAGCATGTTCATACATGGAAAGTCCAAGTATCTAAAGATATCAGTTCTCCCCTAACTGATCTTTAGATTCAAAAAATCCAAAAGTATCCATAAAGGATATTTGAGGAGTTTTACAAGCTGATTCTAAATTGTATGTAAAAGAGCAAAAACACAGACGTAATCAAGATGCCTTGAAGAAGAAAATCAAGGCAAGTGAAGTTGCTCTACCATACATCAAGGCTTACTAGAAAGCTATAGCCACTAGGAGAGACAGCTGGGGTTTACAGTGGAGAAATGATTAGGGGAACAAAACAGAATAGTGATCCCAGAAACTTGATTTACAACAGGATGGTTACTGAAGGATCAAGCATTAATGAGGACGTGGTGCACCGGGAACTTTTATCCAATGTTCATAAGACTATAAATTGGTATAGCTGCTTTAGAAAACAGCTCAGCATTGTTTTGTAAAGCTGAAGATATATATTCCCCACAGCTCAGAAACTGTGCTCCTATTTTGTATCCTCAATGTACTCATTCACAGGTGAACCAGAAACATACATGAATATTCATGGTGGTATGGTTCATTATAAATCGAGACTATTAACAACCTATATATTATTCAACAGGATATAACTTTGGGTAGATAGAGCAGTAAAAATGAATAAAACATAACTATGTGCCACGGTATGAACAAATCACAGAATGCTGAGTATCAAGGGTAAGTTTGCAGAAGGCTTTTTATGCTATGACACCACTTTTACAAACTTCAGAACCAAACAGCCTATTGTTTAGGAATATGTGCATATGTGGTGAAAATGATCTTCAAACCCAGGATAAAAAACACAAAATTCAGGATAGTAGCTAACTAGGCGGTAACTAGTAAGAGGAGAGTGTTATATACAAGTAGCTTCACTGGTACTAATCGTATTCTAATTCTTTAGATGTGAGTCTTTGATAAGTATTTTATTATTATACTTCATAACTTATTCAAATATTTAAATACATTATTTGGTAGTACATATTTATGTATTCAATATTATATCAAATAAAGTTTTAAAATCCAGAAACAAAACAATATATGCATCATCATCACTTAAATAAGAACACACAAAAAAATTATACATTTAAACATATAACAAATTTGGAAAGATTCCCAGCAAACTTATAATAGTTTTTGCCTCTGGGAAGGAGAATGGATCCATAAAGAGTAACACTTTCTTTGAAAGTGTTTTTCTTTTTTTGTTATTTTTTTCTGCATAATAAGAAGGCACTCATGTACTTTTGTTCCATTTGTTTTTAAATATTAATAAAATTTAAACATGGAAAAATTTCTAAATATAAATCTATGCAGGTTATTTGCATTACAGGATATAAAAAAAGAAGTACTGTACTCCAGGTTTGACTTATTGCAAATAATGTAATATGATATCCGCAACTTTTTTTATATTTGGCAAGTAAAAGTTGGACTAGAGATTATACTGATTCACTCCAAAGAGAGAGAGCTCAAGTACTTCTAGACTGTAAGGCCTCAGACTCTTTCTTGAATAGAATATGAAACTGAAAGTCTAGGATTGTTGGGGGATGCTTAAATATCTAGAAGATGCTGTTAAGACGTTCATCGAGCTACGTAAAACTTTTTAAGAGAATATATAAGTGAATGTAATAGCCTGACATACTTGAGCTATTTATAACAAATTTCTCTGCATCAGAGGGAAGGGATCTCCTGAAGAGGCCCCAAATAAATTAAACGCCCTTTGCCTTCTTTTAATTCTGTTTTATTAAGAAATAAAACCAAGAGTCAATCTAGAGATCAAAACATTATCCTTCTTCCTGAGAGGTCAAAGAGTAGAGTGTATTCTACTCACTTTAGCCAATACGGCTCATTAATATGTGAACAGAGCTGACTTTCCCATTCAGCCTGTCAATCCTAGCAAATGTTCCCTAGAAGGGGCGAGCTCCTACAAGAACACTGGAATAACCTTTAGCCTGTAATTCAACCACCCTGAGAGGAAGAGTCCTGCCGAACCCACCTTCCCACATTTACCCCCTTACATAAGTCACTCCACCTCCCAGAGGGGCTTAAGGGAATAAAAAGAGAGAAACAAGAAATGTCACACAGTTCTTTTTTCCATCTAGAAGGTGACACTCTCCCTCTCCCCATTCCCAACAGAAAATCATACTCTAGGTTGTTCCTCAAGGTATTACTCCTGGATGCATCTGCAAGGTCTGAGAACATGATAGAAATGCAGATTTGTGGATCTGCCCCAAACCAGACTATGAAGGTGGGTCCCAGCAGTCTGTGTTTCAACAAGCCTCCTGGTTATCTGAATGCACCTTAAGTGTGAGAATCTCATTATGTACACAAACTTAATATTCTCTGCTTCAACGTGAAGAAAAATGTGATACTCTGTCTAAACTATAGATTTGATTAAATGAAAAGGGTAAATCGCTGGGAAAAAAAGAGCCCAGTATTGGAATATTTTTCCCACTAACTTGTTCTTTTAAATTAGATCAAATACCCTGACATTCCTGCATTTACAGCTACAGTGATAAGGTTGAACCAAATGATTTCTGTACTCTCTTTAAGCTCAAATTTTCTGATCTTATTTGATCTCTGAAAGTGCAAAAATCGTATTCAAACATTGTCTTAAATATTACTTAATCATTCCTCTAGCCCTGTCTTATGCATTCTGCTCCTTTCAGTCATTCTTTATTCAGCAAACAATATATTTGATACCAATTCTGTTGGCTTTGTGGAATGAGGTGAGAAATTCAAAGATGGGTAAAATCCTGACAGAATACACAAATCTAAAAAGTGAATTACAAAGTGGGTAACAGTATCCGATGTAGAAAGAAGGAAAAGAAAGCACTGCTAAAAGTTAGAGAAGAGCTAACATAGCTATTTAGTCAAAAATCAGAACACAGATACAATAATAACAAAAAACAAAAACTTTCAGCTTATTGGTTGGTTAGTGGATTTTTAGCAGTTTAGTAGGAAGGAGCTATTATTTGCATTAGTAAGATTGTTGGCCCTTTATTCTTTGTGAAAAATTACTGTAGAGACAAAAGGCTTTTCACATATTCTTATGAAGAACATACCCCCTTTTCTCTTGCTGATGAATTCCCACCTGAAGAAAGTGAGCTACTGGTTCTGTCATCTCTCTTATTTTGCTAAGGCTGGATTTTAGTTGTGGCTTGCCCTCAAGACCAAGATCAAGCTTCTTGTGCTGTCTGGCTCTGTTCCCTGAAACACTAACAATAAAATCCTTCATCCAAGCGTCATTATCTGAGGTTATTCAAATTCTAGCTTTTATCCTTAATGTTCAAGAAACAACTCAAGTTCCTCTCAGTCTCAAAGTGACCATAATGATTTTCTCAGTTGCTGTGAATGTATGCCATGAATTCATTCAGTTATTTTCATGAATTGAATCCAACTTCTAATAAAAAGTATATTTGGGAGACACATTTTGTTTCTCTGAATTTACCTAGGTTTCTATGGAGAAAGTGGCCCAGGAAAAGTGATTGCTCCAAACTAAAATGGTTATAAATATATATATTTTTTTCAATGTTTACTTGACCTAATTGTCTAGATTTCAACTGTAGTTTGACTATGAGCACTGTAATAAAGAGTAGTGGCAGACCCTCATTTAAAAACACATCTTAAAATCATTTGGAATTAATTTTACATTTATATTCATCCCCAGGATAATCAACCAAATCCTAAAGACAGTTCAAGACAGTGATTCTTCCTCATTCAAAACTTCAGTCCTCCCTTATGGTACCCAAAGTAATAATTACTTTTACTTTCTCAAGATTCCCAAGCAATCTACTTGTTCATTCTTTAATGTATTTCCTTCTGCTATATATTGCAAATCTACTGTGTGCCACACAATCTGCTAAATGCTCTAGAGAATACAACACTATTTAGACATTTCTCTAAAACCTTACAATTTGGAGACAGATGTTTGAATGAAAGTGGCTTAACTATCCATGGAAGGTCCCATAAGCAATATTCATCACAAATCTACTTTTAATAAAGCATTAAACATGCACCCTAATAAGCCAGAACAACAATTCCCAAAATATCTTTTAGCTCTCCAAGAATGCATTAAATTAGGCATACACAAATAACTTTATTGTAGTTACTATAATAATCTTTATAAAAATTTGCTCCACAAAAACATAAATGATTCATTTCCCACCTAAACTACCTGTTTTAAGTGAATGGGTTTAATAGAACATTACAAATAGTCCAAGTTTAGTTAAGGAGTCATAAGACCCTTAGTTTGATGATCTTCCAAGCATGTGACCTTGAAAAAAATCCTCTCTCCAAACTTTAGCCATTTTATCTGTACAAAAGGAGATATTAATACCTGATAACCTTAAATGGACATTGTGACAACCGTGTAAATGATGAAAAGCAGAAGTTAACTGTAACTTGCAAAACAAAGAAAAATATGTGCTGTTATTTATGATTAATGAGCTTAAGAGATAATGGACTGCTTTATTTAACAATTGCATGGTATCCTAAGTAAAGGATTTGTGAAACATTATTCCTTGTTTTCTATGTCCTTTGCAATGAGTCACATCTAAATGCATTGAGGATGATAAAATCTTATTTCTACCTTTCTTCTTCTGTCTTTATGATTATTATTAACAAGTAAAAACACTGACTGCCTGGAGCTTCAGCTCCTTTCCTTGCTCTTTCTCTCTCTCTAGGACAGGTGCTAATGAGTAACAAAATAAGAAAAAGCAGAACATCAGGAGAGTAAGGACTTTCACATTTCACACAGAAGATAATCAAACCCTAAATAATTATAAGTTGATACCAAAAGAGTGAGAATGTCTATGAGTTTCCGTAATTGCTTTTTCTCAAATAGAAATAGCATTTCAACCCTTGTGATATTAACATTTCAGGTTCAGTTCAGATCCTTTAGGGGAACAAATACTTACTGGATATTCCTGAACTGAAGGCTTATTCAAAGGGCACCTTTTTATATAAATCATTTATACATGTTGGAAATAATTTAACCATTCCGAAACCAATACTTCTTTCTCAACTGATTACTTGGCATCATATTTATTTCAAAAGGGCTTATTGTTAAATTATGTTATAAATTACGGGTAAATTTTTTATCTGTTTAGTCTGAAGGGTAACAGACTGGGAAGCCCGGCTGTGTCAGTAAATATATGACTATGAGTAAGTCAAATAAACTCTATAAATCTCTATTATCTTACATATTACATGAGAAGCTAAACTAGTTTTAACTGATCCCTAAATTTACACCTACACCTAAAATTCTGGTTTTTCTTTTTTTCCTTCATATAATTAAGGACCACACATGTACAGTAAAACTATCATCCAAGATCAATCTATGGAAAAATTAATCAGTCATATTTAGAGAAAGGATCTCTCTCTAGAACTCCGAAGTACAAGATTCTAAATATTGTAACCACTGAGCATACAGTTGCACTAAAAAAGCAAATCAGATGGAAAGTTTCTCAGTGTTGGCACTACTGACACTGACCTTGGTAACTACATGGGTGTTGGGCATGGCTGTCCTGGGCATTGCAAGATGTTGAATAGCATTCTTGGCCTCTGCCCTGGAGATCCCAGGAATGTTTCTCCAAATCTGACAATCCAAATTTCCAGACATCACTAAATGTCCACTGGGGGAAAGGGACAGAATCATCTCTATATAAGAACCACTGAAACACAGTAATTGTCAAATTCTTGAATCATCAAGGTTTGTTACTCCAAAATCATTACTTTTTACATAAATCTAATATATTCTTCAAAGACTGAAAATTTCCCTAATTTTCTTCAATTCTGTAAGTAGCATTACCAATGTAACTATTATGCAGTATTTCTGACCATAAAAATAATTTTCCTTAGAATTATATAGTGAAAATATACATATTAATGGAATAAAATATTTTTACTTCTACAGTTATCCTAGAAGATTGTTCATTTTCAAAAGCAAATCCTGGAAGAGCAAATTGTTTGGGGATTTTATTTTTAATAACTGAGCTGCAAAGAGACTAAACTAATAAGAGAAGGTACTTATTATGACAAACATTCAATATGGAAGAAAGCAGGCCTAAGTCTCTGGAAAATTAGACAGCTGTCGGGCCATTTCCTTTCAGAATAATTTTTAATGAAGCAAACTTTTCTTGATGTGGTTTGAAAAAGAAGTATGTACAGGCGTTAGAAGGTGGGACGAGTGTATATAAATCACATGCTGTCCATCTTAAGGACACACAGAGTGACTGTGAGCCACAGTGATTATTCTTAAGCTACAAAGAGTTTTATCTTTTACAGTTTACGTTCTGCAGGTCCACCACCCACTCCTAAGAGGCCTATTTGAAATTAGCAATTCATTACATGATTTGAACTAGTGATACATATATTTGACAGAATGTAGTTTGCACGGCATACTTTTATTAAATTTTGTTAATGTTTACTCATCTTTGAGAGAGAGACAGAGACAGAGCGTTAGCAGGGGAGGGTCAGAAAGAGAGGGAGACACAGAATCCCAAGCAGGCTCCAGGCTCTGAGCTGTCAGCACAGAGCCTGACGCGTGGCTCGAACCCACACACCGCGAGATCATGACCTGGGCCAAAGTCGGACGCTTAACCGACTGAGCCACCCAGGTGCCCCTATTTAAAATTTTTTTAATGTTTTTTTTTTTTTTTTTGAGAGAGAGAGACAGAGTGAGAAAGACAGAGTATGAGCGGCGGCCGGTGGGGGAGGGGGGGGGAGGGGCAGAGAGAGAGGAAGACACAGAATCCCAAGCAGGCTCCAGGCTCTCAGCTGTCAGCGCAGAGCCCCATGCGGGGGTGAAACCCACCAACCACAAGATCATGATCTGAGCCGAAGTCGACACTTAACCAACTGAGCCACCCTGGCGCTCCCCACACCTGTTTGTTTTTTTTTTTTTTAAGCATAACGTACTTTTAAAAAGTAATGCCTGAGTACAAGACATGTCTGTTATGCCCAGAAAATGGAGAACATCTGAAAAGTACTGCCCATTGAAGGTGCCGTGAAACTAACAAAAGAATAGGGTGACAAGTGTTTTAAACACACAAGCAATATATGTAGTTCACAAATGTGCAATTTTAGTCTTCTCTCCCTATTAACATATATTTTCCATGAGACAATATCCCTGGGATCTTTCTGGATGAGTCAGATCAGGGAAAAATTTTTGAATAGCTTCCTTCCCTTACAGACCTCTTCTAAAGTCAAATTAAGTTCAACTTTCCAATCATTCAGAGTTAAATGTAACTTTATAAAAATAAACACAAAATTCTTACCTATACTATTGTTGGCATTATGATTTCATTGTCTTCGTTTTATACACAGGTTGCATTTTCAATCAAGAAGTGAATTGGTATTGATATACCAGTGACTAAGCAGACACGTATCCATGTATAATTTAATGAGTTCATTTCTTCTGTGTGTCTACTTTGATCATCTGCTTACCTGACTGGTCTTTTCAGCTTGAATGTCTCATGGTTAAACCGTGCTCAAATTGAAGTGTGTGAAGGTTCAAATTTTATGTAAATAACAATGTCCTTGTTAACTGATATGTCTCTATTTCCTTGTATAACAACAACTATTCACCTAATCTCATTCCATTCTCAAATTCTGACCCTGTACAGGTACACTGATATGGCTTTTTGAATTAATTATTTACATGCTAGTTCATAAAAGACAATGATTCTAAGCAGTTTCCCTAATAGTTTCAGAAAACAAAAAACGTTTGAGGGAGTGAAGATACATTTGACAAAGACACATTTTTCTCGAATGGTAACATAATAAACAACTTCAAGCCATTCAGTTGCTGCTTGGCGAAATGAGGTGTAATTTTAAAGTAATGACACTGATTTTCCTATGTGTCTTTGGAACTCAACCACATTACCTAAGACTTATACCACGTATGTTAATCCTAAAATTAAAGACAACTAGATCTTGGAAAGTACATTCCTCTAACTTAATAATGCAAGTCATGGTCTATTCTTCATCTCAGTTCCTTAGCTTGCCTTTCTAAACCTAGGTTTCTCCTGGAGAGATGTTTCCTTGGGCTCGTAAGTTTCTGACGGATTCTTGTAAGGCATTCCTTTTTACAGCAAAATTGGTAAAAATAAAATCACTTGTCTTTATTTAGGACCTTCAAAGCATTTTGAGAAAGATCTACCTAACCTTAGTGTATTCCTTTGATGAATAAACACCCATACCTTTATGTGAAGCATCATTTCATGGAAGGAATGTAAATCTTTCATGGAAAGATTTTATTAATATTAATAAATTAATAATTTTATTAATATTAATAAATTAATATTAATAATATGAATAACACCAAGGCATTAAGCCACTTACCCGTGACACTCAATTTGTGACCTACCAGAGATGCTGTCAGTACAGAGCAAGAAGGTCCAAAATTTATGAGCTAAGCAATCTATGCATACTTCATATATACTCAGTAAATATGGTATCTCACACATACTTGAGCACATGAGGTTAACAGGTTATGCAGTCAAATAAACTTGGACTTGAATTCTAATTCCAATATTACTTGGATTGCAACTTAGACATTTGAACCTTTGAAATGAATTTTTGTCAGATTTAATACATAATAAAGATAAAGAGCAATGTCTGACCCACAAAAAGTACACAAAAGTGATAATATTATTAAAACTTTTATTCACTGGAATACAGGTTCCACTGTGAAAATATTTTTCAATATTTTTATTACAGGAGATAGAGTGCATTTTAATTAGTTTATTTCAAATGTTAAAAATCAGTTTGTACTAAAAATACAACTACTCTCCTATAGAGCACTCATAATTTTTTAAAATATAAAGAACTCCTCACTATTAAATTTTGGGTACAACTGCCATAGGCTAAAAGACTGTCTCAGGACCATGTAGTGTATCAAATAGTAATTTAAACTGGAATCAGAGGGTCTGAATTTGAGCCCTGAATTCACCATTACCTACTTGCATGACCTTGGACAAGTCATTTAAAATCATGATCCTAATTTCTTAACCTAAACCATGGGAATAGCCCCTTTTGACCTTTCTAATGCACAAGTTAACAAAAGAAACAAATCAGAACATGCAAAATAATTTTAAAATTCTAAGTACTAAAAGTTTAATCTTTTAAAATAAAACTTGAATAAGAAGAGTAACCTTAAAGCAATAGGGTTCCAGGCAGATGGGAAAACTGCACACTTCCAGGCAGAAGGAAAAAAGACCATCAAAATTAAACCCTGCCTATTCATCCTGGTATAGAAATGAGAACCAACATTTTAGCCAGTAGGACTAATTTCCAGCTTTCCTCTTTCCCGGATTTGTGAACCTCTGCAAAGTTACTTCAATTTTCTTTGATGCATTTTCTTATATATTAAATAAGGTCGCAGGACTGTAAGTTGGCTAGTAAACAGTCCCTTCATCCTTATTAATAAACCCCTTTTAATTTGGTATGGTGGGATATCCCCAGCTAAAGAGAAACAAACAAATGAACAAACCCACCTTATCAGCCTTTTAGCGAGTCACCAATAAGAAATAAGTGGCCCAACAGTGATCAGTGAAATCCTAGGGTTGATTTACGACGAAGGTTCTTTGGAGGAGAACAGACCCAGCTGGTTTGAGCCTTTGCCTTCACCATTTCTCCTACCCCCTTTGCTTGCCTGGATCACAGACATGATGCAAGAGTTGGGGCAGGTATCTTGTCATCATGGAGAGAAAAGCATAGAGCAAAGTTATTTGCTAAGAATGGCTGAAAAGGAAGCTAGAAGAAGCCCAATGGAGGGTCTATAACAACATTGACCACCTACTTCAGTTTTCTTATCTGAGAAAATTAATTTGTTTAATCCACTGCTTATTTTAGTTTTTAGTTACTCATGGTCAAATACAATCTCTAATACTTTTTGCAAGGGTTATATTTGAATTACATATAATATAGAAGAGCAACACGAAAAATATCTGAAATATTTTAAGTAGAAAAAGGTAATGTTTAACTATCAGCCAAGTGTTTCCCTTACCCTGTATTCCTTCTTTCTCCCCATGGAGAAACCCAAACTCTCTGGCACCTACAGGCCCCAGAAAACCATGCTAGAATAGAAAGGAGAGGAAATGTTTGCTTGTTTTATAAGCCTGAAAACTCCAAAATAAACAACACACTTTTTACTGGTAGCTCAACAAAGCCATCTGAGAACAGCTAAAACTGAGAGGGATTTTCAGAATACCATAGCAGATCAATAAAAAATGTGCATGGAAAGGCTAAAAGCAGACTCCAATGAATTCTAAAACAAAAGCAAAAACAAAAACAAACCTAACCAGAAAAATGTACAAGTGTACAACTAAGTTAGGGCATGTCAAAAGAACAGAAGAGCCAACTGAAAGGAATTTTCAGTGGCTAAAGACAGAATACTTGAGAATTACTATGGATACTAATGGCAGAACAACAAAACACATCAAATATGCTTAGATCCTTGATTTCACAATAATTCCAAAAGTAAACATCTAATTGGTCAACTCTGGATTATGTTAGGGGAACTATTTATTTTGAGAACTGATAAATAAAGGTAGACAAACACTTTCCCACCCTTTCGTATGTAATCTGTGACCACTGGGTAAACAAAGGGTGATAAGGTGAAATTTCGCTTGATAGACTATTCCTGCAAATAATGAAAAAATTTTGCAACACCTACCGAATTACTAGAACTAGGCACTGAAAAATTAATGGCTGCTAATATCACTTTTAAAAAGTAAAGTATCACTTTCCCATTTTTACCTCCCAATAAAGAAAATACCACTACCTATAATATATCCATGAGAAACTACAACAAAATCAAATGTGAAGGACAATATGGAAAACAATATTGGAATAACGACCAAAGAGAGGAAAAGCTAATCATCCAAACTACAAAGGCATAGGGAGGTAATAACCATCATAGACACATCCATCCTTGCGTGTTGGAAGCATCTTCATTCCCCAGGGATTCTGTTTTCATCTGGGTCCTACATAACTCAGAGTGTAAGGCAAGTTTAAAAGCAGTATTTTATTTGTTACATTTAAGCCCAGACTAGTGAGAATGAGGAAAAATGGAAGCAGGTTAAGAAAATATGTGAAGTACTTTGTTGCAAAAATGGACAGTACTGGTCATCACCTCATCAGAAGCCATAAGTACAGACAGCAAGTCACGCAAAATTTCTGTTTGCCAGATACATCAGAAGCCATAAGTACAGACAGCAAGTCACGCAAAATTTCTGTTTGCCAGATAAAGAGGATTTGAGAAGAAATTGCCCCTTGCAGTGGTCCACTGGAGAGATAAAAGGAAGTAATCTACCTCTAGAACTCCTTTTTATCTCTGGCTCCAACTGGCCAACGTTCACCCCATGGGAAACTCTAACTCCTCCCCACATCTGGTTGTACTACCTAGCCTTTAACAGGGCTCTTAGGAAGGAGACGTGACCTCAGGTCTAATAGTAGAGTCATGGCCCAGTATGGATAGAGGGGTAAGACCATGAGAGAAAAAGGGAGGCGCTGAATGAAATCTGTGAAGACGCACAAGGTTTGGCCCAGTATAAACCCCAACCTGCTGTCTCCTCAAATAAATTAACACTTGTGTCTTTACTGGTTTTTCTCAACAAAAACAACAAAAAATAATTATAGATCCTACACCATAGGTCCCAGCCTTCTTTCCTGTCTAAACTTACTGTAGGTAAACATACCCAATTCCACTGCTTTCACTGGCTTCCAAATGTATAATCTCCAGCCACATGTCTTTCCTGAGTTTCAGACATGTCTATTGGTTCATTTGATGTCTTCACATGAAATAATTCCCTCAATGTCTCTCAAATTTATTCCATTCAAAACAGACCGCTTGGGGTGCATGGGTGGCTCATTCAGTTAAGCGTCCAACTTCAGCTCAGGTCATGATCTTGGTTTATGGGTTTGAGCCCAGCATCAGGCTCTGTGCTGACAGCTCAGAGCCTGGAGCCTGTTTTGGATTTTGTGTCTCTCTCTCGGCGCCTCTCTCTTTCTCTCTCTCTCTCTCTCTCTCTCTTTCAAAAGTAAACATTAAAAAATAGACCTCTTGCTTCATTTTGCTCTATCATTTCAGCCTCCATCCTGAAATACTGCAGTACACATTTAACAAGCTTCCCTTCCCCCACACTAGCTTCCTATTCATTCAGTCTATTCTCAGTAAAGCAGCCAGAGTCACCTTTATTTTGAATATCAATTTCTTCTTTAGCACCGTCTGACAATGGTGATAGCTATCACTTATTGATGTCTTATTCATGCCAGGCAAACTTGAAAATGTTTTATATGAATTTTTAAAGTCAATTTTCTCAACAAAGATAAGAACAGAAATTATTATTATTATCTCTATTTTAAAGATGAGGAAACCAAAAAGGCGATATTAAGTAGCCCAAAGTTACAGAATTCATACTTGGAAAAGCTGGGATTTGAACCATATTCTCAACCAGTGTTCAATTCTACCTCTCTCATGGCTTCCTATCACTTTCAGAATTAAAATTTCTTGCTATGCCTTTAGCACTGTGCATGTTCTAGCTCTTGCCTCTCTCTCTCTCTCTCTCAAATTACATCTGATTAGGCTTCTTGCCCTAAGCTGCAGTCATGCTTCTCATTCTTCTGTTCTTTGCACATTTAAGCATTTTCTGGCCAGGTGCACCTGCTGCCAAATCCACCTGGTATCCTTTTCCCAACTCACTGAAAAAAATAGCTCATTTTCATCTCAAAAACTTCAGCTCATTTGTCCGCTCTTCAGGGACCTTTCTCCCACTCAGGTACTCTCTCTTACATCATCCTATTCATTTCCTTCAGAGCGCTTACCACAGCCTGAATGATATATTTACTTCGTGTTTTGTTTGTTGAATGTATATTTCTTCACGGTAGAGATACTTTATATTTTTGTCATTGGTGAATTCCCTCAATATTATACCCAGTGTTTGATATAGTCAGACCTACCTACTGTCGAACTGATAAAGGTATAGTTCTTGCTTGTAAGAAATAGAGAAAATAATGGTAGAATTCTATCAAGAACCATCCTCCAAAACTATAAATATGCCTCCCCACAAAAGTCCACCTGTATAATACGCTACAAAAATGTAAATGATATTTAAATTTCTGCAGTTAAGCAGTTTACTACTAATAAAGACTTTGTAAAGGGAAACTGTGAAGAAAATTATCATCTTAGTGTAAAACGTGAAAAATGGAGACATATTAAAGTATGGATAGTAGTATACAATTTTCTGTATGGAGGGCATGGTGAGTCCAGGAAATTGTGCACTTAAAAAATGCATATATCTTAAATTACAATTTATTTTTATCTGATCCTGATTCTCCCAGATTTCTTATATAATTGATACAATTCTAATTTGTCCCATATTCTAAGATTCTCATTTACTATGGGGATATTTGTACTCTTTTTCAAATCTTATTTTTGTATCTTGCCTTAGAAAATTAAAAACAAAATAGGATGTATCAAAATTGTCTAGGGTTTACTTTCAAAAAGGCATATTCAGAGTGCATTAGTAGATTTTGTACCTGTGGATTAAGGCAGTACATTCCACAGCTATGGAAAAAGTAAATTTTAAGAATATATGGTTAAATTACAGTTGCAATTCTTCTATCAGAATGTTGTCTGGAGGAGTCTCAAACTGACCTAAAAAACCGGCTTCAACAAACAATAAATATTTCCTAAGTGTAGGAGCATTAAAGAAACATCAATAAATATACCATAAATCACTCAAAGTCTATAAAGTAGAGAAAATATAAAATAAATGGCAGCTAAACATGTAGTTCAAAAGGATATCAAGAAGATCCTGGGGAAATAATGGCAATGGTGTCATAGTTCATGAATCTCTCCAAATCTCAACATAAAAATAGGTGTATCAATGAGACAGCCAAAAACGCAAGCTCATGGACAAGACTTACGATGAACCTTGGAATATCCATTAAAGTCAAAATAAAAAGAGAGATTTGAGTGACACAAACAGTCACAAGAACTGCATGACATCAACGTCCCTATGGGATGAAGCAGAGGGAAGAAACAGCACATCTATAAATCTGAGAACAGAAAAAGCCCCTGAACAGGCAAAGATATTCTTTGGCAAGCATGTCAGGCCAGCTAATGGGAGAAAAGTAGCTGACACCCAGGGGTTCGGCCCATTCCGATGGCAGGTCAGCTCCAGAGGTCTGCACGAGGACTGCAGTGGCAGGTGCAGCCTAGGCCCACAGACTCGCTAAACTGACCTGACAAGATCCCCTGCTAGCATATGACCTCACGTCAAGGAGAAAACCATTCCCAGTGGAATAGGATAGGCACAATAGAGACAAAGAAAAAAGAAGGGCCAGAAAAAAGCAGAGGTAGACAAAAAAGTCCAGATCTCAAGAGTCAACATTCTAATTTTAACACAACAATAAAAACACAGAAGAGGGAGTTATGAACTTAGAAAAGCTATTTTGAGCCACAACTTCTTCAAAAAGGAAAGGAAAATGAATTTCACATTAAAATAAGCAGAAGAAAACTACTGAGGTCAAATCTCCCACAAAGAAAAAGTAGGAAAAGGTGCAGAATGACACCTCTCAAATGCCAGATAGACATCTTATAGAAGAAATTAAATCAGTAACATTTTATATTAAAATAAACTATAATCTATTACTAAAATAACTCAAGCCATGAAAAAACAACATACATTAGAAATAGAAATACACAAATAATAAGTTAGCTTATTAATTTATCTTTTTTTTAAAAAAAAGTTATTTTAGAAATGAAAACTAAACTGCCTTTAGTTTTACAAGGAAGGGAAGAGAATAAAAATCACAGATTATGCCTTAAGAAAAATAGATTAAAAAGAGAAACAGTTTAAAAAATATGAAAGGTGAAGAGTTTAAAATGACTCAAGAAAATAAATAAATAAAACATTAAGCAGGCAAAGAATATCCAACATACAGATAATAGGAATTTCTGGAAAAAAAAAAAAAAATCTGGCCAGAGTGAGTTTCGTCTCAGATGAATGCTGTGCTCTTTCCATACATAGCTCCAAATCATAAATTAAAAAAAAAAAAAAAAAAAAAGATTTAAACCACATCTGAAAGGAGCACATTGGTTTCTGAGATAATGATCCCTAGAAAAAACTGTCACCAAGGCATATTTTAGTGACTTATTAATGACTTACAATGGAAAGAAGGTTAAATTTTCATCAAGTATTTTGACAATGATGCCACGCCAGGAGCAACAATGACAAAAACAATAGCAACAAGCAACCCTACCGCCCATGTCTCCCAGTTAAATCTTCAGAGGCAGTTTTGTCTATCTTTGTTTTATTTAAAACTCTTTCTTTGGTGAAAGCTTTATCATCGGTTATTACTTTCATTCGATATTTTCAATATATGTGTCTCTTGCTTAATTACAAATATATTTTCTGTAATTACTACAACACATTTTATTTTGTCATCAAGGTTATCAAATATATAGCAATAAACAATCCTACATATTGAAATATAAAATGGCTTCAGAAAACCGTTGCTAATTGTCAATTATATATGTTGCAGACAACTTCTCCGAGGTTTTTGCTTGTTTTCATCTCCTATACGGTGCCTTTTGATGAATACAATTCTAGACTTTGCTGTAGTCTAATTTATCAGTATTTTCATTAATATTAAAATATTTCCATTTAAACACATAGTGAAGTCAAAGAAAATGGATAAAATGCAAATACAACATAAGGAAGTAGAACACTGACAAATGAAACAAGATTAGGATAGAAAAATGCACTATTTTGAGAAATAATTATTATTTTGAAAAATAATATAATGATATTATTTTGAGAAAATAAGCAAAATTATCTTTATAGAAACCATGTCAAGAAAATACAGATGAAGGGAAAACCTAGATTTGATAGAAGACTTCACACTTCTATAGCCTGTGAAAAAGTTCATGACAGTGCAACTAAAAACAAAATCTGAAAGATTTTTTTTCCCACCATGGGTAGAATTTTGGAAATGAAATCTGTGCTAACATAACTGATCATAATATTTTTTTTAAAAAACTTAGAAAATCATTATATTTAATCTTTTAGTCACCATATCATCCACTGCATTCCCAAATCTACACCCTAACGAGGAACATTTAAAATGAACAATCACTGGGGCGCCTGGGTGGCTCAGTCGGTTGAGCATCCGACTTCGGCTCAGGTCATGATCTCACAGTTCGTGGGTTCAAGCCCTGTGTTGGGCTCTGTGCTGACACCTTGGAGCCTGGAGCCTGCTTCAGATTCTGTGTCTCCCTCTCTCTGTGCCCCTCCCCTGTTCATGCTCTGTCTCTTTCTCAAGAATAAATAAACATTAAAAAAAAAAATGAACCATCACTAGTCCCAGGGATTAATAAAAATAAGAATTGTCATTTAATGAGACTTTATGCTGAACACTATACTTGGATCTTTACACATTAAGGAAAAATCATTTGTGCAGGTATTTATTATAGGAGGAGATGATGACTTTGCTACATGGAATGAGAAATCACACACAGGAAAGATTTCTGGGCAGAGAAATAGAAGAGATGAACAATTTCCCACATTGTGCTATAGCAAGCCTTCACAAACTTTTTGTTACTTATAGAAGGGATTAAGATAACATCAAATATGCCTGGATTCAATTCACAACTTTACCCCTTTCTGTCCAGCTTTGGTCAACTTAGCTCTTCTGTGCTTCAGTTCTGTCTTTTGTGGAATAAATCTTTCCTCATTATCTTGAGAAAAGCATGACAATGCATTTGTGCACCTAGAAAATTAGAATAACTCAATAATAATATCTGTGATTATTATTACACATATGAATTTCTACTGTAATTGTTCAAAGAAAAAATGAAAATGTGGTATTTGAGACTTAGAATGTCTCCATTGAAATGAAATTTCTTGCCCATTGAAATAATTTTGAAATTAATGGTATTTACTTTCTCAAAGCAGTCAACTTTCATATAGTGCTTGCAATACTCTGCATACTCCACTTGGGCTTTTAGCAAAGATAGAGAAATTAAGAGAAAAAGTTAGAAGAAAAAAAATGTCCTTATCTTAAGAAGTTTACAATACAATGAGAGAATAGCACCAGAGTTAATAGCGAAATGGATTAGAGAAAGTAGGAAAAAATAATAAAAGAAAGCAAAAGAAACATACAGATATGCTACGTAAGCAACATTAAGAAGCAACAATTCCAAAATAAAATTTTGAAAGAAACTAAAGTGACAAAGGATTGAATTAGTCCTTTGTTGGAATATCTATACATCTCAGATTTGCTTGAGGGAAAACCTCTCCCTCCAATAAGCTACCAGAAAGCCGGGAGGGAAGCCAAGTCCCCCAGCCTGCTATACCTAACATAGGATTCTGATATCCAGGTTTAGATGCAAACGGCAAAGAACAAGATTGATTATGTAACCCCAAGGCAAAAATAAAGTAACAGAGGAAAAAGGCCTTTAAGGAGAGAGGGAAGAGGAACCGTGAAGTATTAGAAAAGAAGCTAAATATGGATGATGCGCAGAAAGGGTTGGCAAAAGGAAAAGGTTTGTGACAGTCCCATGGGAGAGACCCCACCCAGTACAGAGGAGCCAGGCACTGGCTCCTCATCACCCAGTAGGTCTGACAGCCTGGAGGAGGGCTTGGCAGAGAGAGAACACAGTGCTCTGCGAAGGACAGAGAAACTCAAGTCAGGAGGAGGGAAGTGCAACCCATATTCTAGCTAAAGTATCAATTAAAGCATTTCAACCACAAAATACCAAGCCAGAAAAGGTACGTTTGAACTATACTGCTCTTTAAAAAAACAAAACTTATTTTTCCCAGTATATATCCAAATATAAAGCAGTCACAAATATAAGTAATCCCCTACTTCCCCAAAAACACAGTTTTGCTCATTTTCATTGTGTGAATATTTAGGGTATAAATGAATTGAGTAAATATCTATTTTTATTTTTACATATACATATTTATCCTACCTAATAGAAGGATTTTTAATTTAATGAAATAACTGTATATAATTCTTTCTTATGTTTTTTTCTGCATCACTGTCTTGCCAAAACAAAGTATTTTCATTGGAATTATATCGAATCATAGAACTGCATAGAAAAAATTTTCACATTTTTCACACTGAGACTTTTTTTTTAATATTTACTTATTTTGGGGAGAGCACAAGCGAGGAAGGGGCAGACAGATGGGGACAGAGGATCCAAAGCGGGCTCTGCGCTGAGAGGCTGACAGCAGTGAGCCCGATGTGGGGCTCAAACTCACAAACCAGGAGATCATGACCTGAGCCAAAGTCAGACGCTCAATCAACTGAGCCATCCAGGTGCCCCCATACTGAAACTTTGAACACACGAATATGGTGTGTTTCAGTAAAATTTTGTAATTTCCTTGTGTCCACCTAATTATCTGATACATTTTAAATGTCCCAGTTTTAATTCATTTCATTTTTTTAACAAGTTATTACTATACAATTGATTTTGTGTACAGAAAAATCACCAAACCCTCTAATTACTAACCCCTTTAATTTGTGCATGTCTTCTTTTAGGTTTTATTAGTAGATAACAATGGTATTGCTTTCCATGTACTCTTTTCAAAAAAACTCATAACAATCACATTTGACACTGCAGTTATAAGATCATATCCTCTGGATAATTACTAAATGTAAGTTAGATTTCTTCAATGCTTTTTTTAAAACCCTCAATATGGAAGTGTGGGAATTGCTCTGGGAAGGGACAGAGGCCAAGGAAGGGTGGTGCAATCTGGGGCAAAGTTCCATGAGGGATCTCTCTGGCTCAATCCCACAGAGAGCTCTGCAAGCAGTGCTAATCTGGGGTGAGAAAGCTGGACTATTTACAGACTGTGTCATCACTGGTTTAAGGGCTAAGCAGTGGAGGATGCCAATTCCTAGGCATTCCTGTCCACATGAACAAACAAAATAATTTCCATCAGCCTGAGAGCAACTCCCCATAGAGCCCTAAGGACTGGTGTGAAAGCACACAGGGAGTCCAGGATCATGAAAATGGTAAAAAGATACAAGAGGATATAAGAAGAATACAAATGGTCTACAAATCTAGCCCTTTCTCTTCCACCTGCACACTTGTTTCTTTTCCAAACCAAGTGAATCCAGTTCTCTAGGATTCTTTGTTCATCTGTCATCAATTATGCTACTTCTGCCCAAAAAAGCCTGGAAATTCAACAAATGGATGCAGAGTTCTCCCTACTGAGAAAGCTCTGCCTTCCTTACTGTTAGAAAGGGATAAAACCTTTTTAAATCACATTAATGTAAACCACTGTGTTCAGTAACGTCTTTGATCAATTGGAAACTCAGTAAGTATACAAGTGAAATGAAAAAGAGGTATTATTTTCTAATCAATTCAGGGTAAAAGCAAAAAGAAATGTGTGATGGCCTTGATTAGCTACTTGTAACAGAGTAACACATTTTTATTTGGATTTTCAAATAATTGCTTAGAATGTCTATTTAATTTCTTTTATAACTTTAGCCCTAGTACATGGATGTACTACCCCAACCTTAAAAAATAATAATAAAGATGGGGCCCCTGAGTGGCTCAGTCAGTTAAGCATCCGACTTCAGCTGAGGTCATGATCTCACAGATTGTGAGTTCAAGCCCTGGGTTGGGCTCTGTGCTGACAGCTCAGAGCCTGGAGTCTGCTTCGGATTCTGTGTCTCCCTGTCTCTCTGCCCCTCTTCACTTACTCCCTGTCTCTCAAAAAAATAAATAAACATTAAAATTTTTTTTAAAAAGTAATAAAGTATAGTAACGAAAAGTAAAAATTAGCAATGAAAAGTTACAGAAAAAAATAATCACTTAATATGATATGAAATTTTGCTTCCAGGCAAAAACCTATTTGGCCTTGACCACAGCAACTTCTTACTCAACACATCTCCAGAGGCAAAGGAAACAGAAGCAAAAATGAACTATTGGGACCTCATCAAAATAAAACACTTCTGCACGGTGAAGGAAACAATAAGCAGAACTAAAAGGCAACCGACGGAATGGGGAAAGTATTTGCAAATGACATATCAGATAAAGGATTAGTATCCAAAATCTATAAAGAACTCAAACACCCAAACTCAACACCCAAAAAACCAAATAATCCAGTGAAGAAGTGGGCAAAAGACATGAATAGATACTTCTCCAAAGAAGACATCCAGATGGCCAACTGACACATGAAAAAATGCTGAACTTCACTCATCATCAGGGAAATACAAATCAAAACCACAATGAGATACCACCTTACACCTGTCAGAATGGCTAACATTAACAACTCAGGCAACAACAGATGTTGCCGAGGATGCAGAGAAAGAGGATTTCTTTTGCATTGTTGGTGGCAATGCAAGCTGGTACAGCCACTCTGGAAAACAGTATGGAGGTTCCTCAAAAATTAAAAGTAGAACTACCCTACGACCCAGCAATTGCACTACTAGGCATTTACCCACGGGATACAGGTGTGCTGTTTCAAAGGCCACCACAGTGTTTATAGCAGCACTATCAACAATAGCCAAAGTACAGAAAGCACCCAAATGTCCATCAATGGATGAATGGATAAAGAAGATGCAGTATACATATACATATATATACAATAGAGTATTACTCGGCAATCAAAAAGAATGAAATCTTGCCATTTGCAACTACATGGATGGAACCAGAGGGTATTATGCTAAGCAAAATTAGTCAGAGAAAGACAAATATGACTTCACTCATATGAGGACTTTAAGACACAGAACAGATGAACACAAGGGAAGGGAAGCAAAAATACTATAAAAACAGGGAAGGCGACAAAACAGAAGAGACTCATAAATATGGAGAACAAACAGAGGGTTACTGGAGGGGTTGTGGGAGGGGGGATGGGATAAATGGGTAAGGGGCATTAAGAAATCTACTCCTGAAATCATTGTTGCACTGTACGCTAACTAACTTGGATGTAAATTCAAAAAATTTAAAGCAAATTTAAAAAAAAAAAAAAGAAATTCTGCTTCCACAATACCAGAGGACGCCATTCAATTTTGCATGCCAGTTTTTCTTTTGAAAAGAAGAAAAATGTGATAAAATACTACTTAATTTTTACTTCAGTGAAAGGAGCTAAGATAAAAATTGTTTTCCTTTAATGAGAGCAGCATGGTTAAAAACAGCTCCTCTTTGTATTCACTTCCTCAAAACATTCTACTACATAAAACCTGGAATCTTACTTCTATTTATAAGATAAAGTGAAAACATTTTTTAACAGTACACAGAAAAAGAGAGTGTACTTCTTAATATGATATTCCAAGTTTATGACTGAGAAGAATCTCGGTCACCTGAAATTTTTCATGTGTAGCTTCTGCCAGGCATCAGTCATGTGACCTTGGACAAGTCACTTAAAACTTCTCTCTCAGTTTTCTCCATAATATGATGAATTGGACTTGTATTAAGGATCATTTACAAGGCTGTAAATAATATTCTATTATCTGTCTTCTAACACAATGAGTCTTATTTTTAACCTAGGAATAAATAAGTACTTAGAATTTTTTTAAAAATCACAAGTTTCTGTTCTTTAATACTGGCATGTGGAAGAACATACACGTTTTCTGTTGATTTTGCTATTACACAAAAAACTCTTGTGCTTTGGGATCTTGCCTTAGGAGAACTGCATTTGTTATACAAAGAAACAAGTTTAAGTAATTTAAGTGTATATTTGTCTTTTGGAACAAATGACTTTACGTAGCTTACTAAAGTACCATATTAAGCAAAATTAGAGTGAATTTTAACTGTAAAAATAACCTCTATCTTCAGTGGAGTAAGCTCTGCTACACTCAGAATGGCCAAAAGTAAATACTACCAGTAAAATGGTGATTTCAAAAACCGAAATAAAAAAAAAATGTTTGGTTATATTCTGTTTAACTTACTATGTCAAAAGGAGACAAACTCTAAATTGGGGATTAAACCAAGTACGTCCCTTTATACTTAAACTTTGTTCTTTTAGTTTCTCAATATTTAACTAGGTTGCTGTGAAGGTCAATTTTGTGTGTCAATTTGACGGGGCTATGGAGTGTCTAGGTATCCATCAAATATTATTTTGAGCGACTCTGTGAGGGTGTTTTTGGATGAGGTTAATATTTGAATCAGGAGGCTGAGAAAGCAGATTGCCCTCTACATCATGAGTAAGCCTCATCGAATCAGTTAAAGGTCTGAATAGAGTAATTTGCTGACCCTCCCCCTCAGTAACAGAATTCTTCCTGCCCAGTGACCTCTAAACTAGGACATCACCTCTTCCTGCTTCTATTTCCTTTTCACCTCTATCCTGCTTCCTGTTTCCAGCCTTCATGCTAGCACTGGAACATTGCCTGTGCAGATTCTGGACTTGTCGGCCTCCATAACTGCAGGAGCCAACTTCTAATTATAAATCTCTTTATGTGGAAATATAGACATAGATATCCTATTGGTTTTTCCCGGCGAACCTTGACTAATACAAGTGCTATTATAAATGAGGTACTGATTCCTTCATATATATATATTTTTTTTCATTTTTAATGCTGAAAAACTAGAAGTTCACAAGAAGTTGAAAAGATAGTGTAGAGAAATCTGCTGTACCTTTCACTCAGTTTCCCCCTGTGGTTCCCTCTTACATAATTGTGGTACAATGTCAAAACCTGCATATTAGGGCATTTTGCCACATGTTCATATTCATGTAAACGCACGTAACCACAACTATTACCAAGATACAGAACTCTTCCATCACCACAAAGATTTCTCTTGTGCCACTTCCCTTTTCTTTCTTTTATTTTCTTTTATTTTTTTACAAACATAGGCTAGATTTGGGGAGGATGGATGAGCGGCAGGGGTGGGGTCAACCCTCCTTCAGACTTCGGAACACAGCAGCCGGCACCCTCTGCTGCCCCAGCCGCACCTTGTTGGGCTCCAGGTCCATCTGGTCCCGGTCCTCACCCAGCTCAACCTCCTCCAGGTTGGCCTGCTGGGCCAGCTTGGTCAGCTCCTCCCTGGAGGCCTGGCTCCTCACAAACAGGATCTCGCTGTGGGCCAGCAAGAGCTGGTCCCACTCACCCTACTCCTTTTTAATCCCATCCACCCAGCTCTATTCTACCATCGCCAGCCCCTGGCAATCGCTAATCTGTTTTGCATCTTTATAATATCGTCATTTCAAAAAAGCTATACAATGAAATCAACTACTTATGTGATTGTTGTGCCTGGCTTTTGCACTCAACATCATACTCTTCAGATTCATCCAAGTTGTCACATGTATCAGTAGTTGATTGCTTTTTATTTCTGGGCAGTACCCATGAGGCGGATGTACCGCAATGTATTTAGTGAGTCACCTACTGAAGGACTTTTTGGTTGTCTCCAGTTTCTGATTATTACAAATAAAGCTGCTATGAACATCTGTGTTCATCTTTATATAGACATAAGTTCCCTTTTCTTTGGCGTAAATGACTAGTAGTACAATTGCTGGGTTGTGTGGTAAGTACACGTACAGTTTTTTTTTAACCTCCAAACTGTTTTCCAAAGTGGCTGCAACATTATACACTCCCACTAGCAATGTATCAGTGATCCAGTTCCTCCACATTCTCCCTGGTATTTGGTCCTTGTCACTACTTCTTTCTCAGATTTTTTTTGTTCTGCTCTGTTTTGTTTTGTTTTTAGAGAGAGTGAGCTGGCGGGGGGGGGGGGGGGCAGAGCAGACAGAAGGACAGACAGAATCCCAAGCAGGCTCTGTGCTGCCAGTGCAGAGCCCAACTCGGTACTCAAACTCCTGAACTGTGAGATCATGACCTGAGCCGAGACCAAGAGTCAACGGCTTAACCAACTGAGCCACCCTGGTGCCCCCTTGTCACTGTTTCTATTTCAATATTTGTAGTAAGTGTATGGTGACATCCCATAGTCTTAATTTGCCTTTTTCCTATTGGCTAGAGTTCAAACATCACATTTGCCATCTGTATATCCTCTTCGGTGAAATGAATCATGTTTTTTGCCCATTTTCTAAGTGTATCATCTGTCTTTATAGTTTTGAGTTAATTGTAGATTTGAGCCCTTTGTCAGATTTCGTGGTATATAAATATTAATACCAATGAGTAGTTTTTCTTTTCATCCTCTTAATAAAGTCTCTCAGAGCTCAAGTTCATAATTTTAATATAGTACAATTTACTTTTTTTTTAACAGATTGTGCTTTTGGTGCAATGCTTAAAAACTCTTCCCTATGCCTTAGGTTCAGAGATGTTTTCATATGCTACCTTCTAAAAGTCTTACACTTTTAGTTTTTGCATTTATATTTAGGATCTGTTCTTTGGTAAAAAGGTGTGAGATTTAGATTAAGGTTCTTTTTTTTTTTCCTACAGACATCCAATTATTTCAACTCCACTTGTTGAAAATACTAGCCTTCTTCCATTTCACTACTGTTACACCTTCCTCAACAATTAGCAGGCAATGCTATGTCTGGGGTTTCCATTCTATTCCAAAGATCTATGTGTCTGTCCCTCCATCAATACAACACAGTTTTGATTACTGCCTCTATATGATAAATCTGGTAGAGTGATAACTCCAATTTTGACCTTCTCTTTCAAACTTATTTTAGCTATCCTAGTTTCTTTGTCTTTCCATATAAATTTTAGAATAACTTTTTCTATATCTACAATGAATATTATTGATTTTTGTAGGAATTATGTTAAACTGGTATATCAATTTGGGAGATCTTGAGATCTTTACTATGTTGAGTACTCCGATCCATGAACATAGCATAGCTCTTCATTTACCTAGATCTTTTTTGATTTTTTTTTATCATCACATTTGACAGTTTTCAGTATGTAAGTCATGTTTACTACTCATTTCATTTTTGGAGGCAATTATAAATGATACTGGATTTTTTTTTTAGCGTTTTTATTTATTTCTGAGACAGAGAGAGACAGAGCATGAACGGGGGAGGGGCAAAGAGAGAGGGAGACACAGAATCGGAAGCAGGCTCCAGGCTCTGAGCCATCAGCCCAGAGCCCGACGCGGGGCTCGAACTCGCGGACCGCGAGATCGTGACCTGAGCCGAAGTCGGACACTCAACCGACTGAGCCACCCAGGCGCCCCATGATACTGGATTTATAATTCAGTTTCCACATGTTCATTAGAATATAAAAATGCTCGTTAGAATATAAAAATGCAATTGATTGTTGTGTGTTTATGTTGTATCCTGTGACCTCAAATTTACTTATCGGTTCTAAGAGTTTTTTTATAAAATCCTTTGAATTTTCTATGTTGAAAATCACATCGTCTACAAATAGGAAAAGTCGTATTTCTTCCTTTTCTGACCTGTATGCCTTTTATTGCCTTTTCTTGCTTTACTGTCATGGCTAGAACTTCCAATAACATGTGGAACAGCAGGTGTTGAAAGCACATGTCCTTGCCTTGTTCCCAGTCTTAGGGGAAAGCACTGAGTCTTTCACCATTAAGTATAAATGTTAGTTTTAACTTTTTTCATGTTTTTATCAAGAAAGTTCTCCTCTCTTACTCTGCTGAGACTTCTTGTCTGAATGGGTGATGAATACTGTCAAATGCTTTTAAGTATCAACTCATATGATCATGTGATGCTTCTGCTTTAGCCTGTTAATATGGATTACACTGATTGATTTTCACATATTGAATCATATTTGTATCTGTGAAATGAAATTCACTTGGTCATGGTGCTTAATTCTCTTTACATGCTTCTGAATTCTATTTGTTAAAAGTTTCACATCTATATTTTTGGAGAATATTGAACTGTAATTTTATTTTTGTGGTACTATATTTAGACTTGGTATCAAGATACTACTGGCTTCATGAAATGAACTGAAAAGTACTCCTTCTTTATTTTTCTGAAAAGACTGGATAGGATAGGTGTTAATTTTACATTAAATGTTTGGTAGAATTCTGTAGGGAAATTATCAAGGTCTGGAGATTTATTTTTTGAGAGGTTTCAATTACAAATTTTATTTCTTGAATAGCTGTATGACTATTCAAGTTATCTATTTCATATTAAATGAGTTATTATGGTTCATGCTTTTCAAAAAATTGATTTACTTCATCTAAGTTGTTGAATATATGTGTGCAGAGTGGTTCAGTGTTTATTACCCTGTCGATGTCTCCAAGATCTAGTTGACATTTCCCATTTCATTCCTGATATTAGTCACTTGTGTCTTTTGTTTTTCTCTTTGTCAGTCTTACTATAGGTTAGTCAGTTTTATTAATCTTTTCAAAGAACCAGCTTTTGTTTTATTTATTGTCTCTATTATGCTTGCTTTTTCATTTTCATTGATTCCTGGTCTATATTATTTCCTGCCTTCTGTTTGCTTAAATTTGCTCTTTTTTTGCTAATTTCTTGATGTGAGAACTTAGACCATTGATTTGAAACTTTCTTCGTTCAAATATAAACATTTAGTGCTATAAGTTTCCCTCTCAGCTTTACCTTGGCTGCTTACCACAATTTTTGATATATTGTATTTTCATTTTCATTCAGTTCAATGTATTTGATTCCCCTGAGCTTCTTCTTTGATCCATGGATTATTTTAAATTGTATTCTTTTTTAATAAATGTTTTTAATTTTTTCAATATTTGTTTTTGAGAGAGACAGAGAGAGACAGAGCATGAGCAGGGGAGGGGTAGAGAGAGAGAGAGAGAGGGAGACACAGAATCCGAAGCAGGCTCCAGGCTCTGAGCTGTCAGCACAGAGTCCAACGTGGGGCTTGAACTCACAAACCGTGAGATCATGACCTGAGCCGAAGTTGGATGATCAATCAATGAGCCACCCAGGTGCCCCAAAATTGTACTCTTTAGTTTCTCAGTGTTTTAAGAATTTCCTGTTATCTCTGCTGATTTCTAGTTTGATTCTACTGTGGCTAGAGACTCTACAATTTCAATTTTTTTCTATATTTGTTAAGGTTTATTTTACAGCCCAGGCTGGCTATGGTTTATCTTGATATATTTTCTGTTGGAAATCTGCTGGGGTTGTGTAGGCTATTCTATAAATGTTGATAATATCCTATTGGTTGATGATGTTGTGAGTTCTTCAATATCCTTGCTGATCTTCTATCTTGTTGTTCTATAAGTTATTGAGAAGTACTGAAGTGTTCAATTACTAATATATTTGATATTTGATTAGGTTTTTAGAGTAAATAGGATATTGTGCTCATTATATCTTTAAATGGCTTGTTTCTTATGTTAAAGGATTCACTGAATTTTTTTGTTCGTCTTATATGTAGTCAATTTCTAGGTACTTTTAATAGTGCTGACAGTTCTTTTAATTAGTACTCTAAGATTTTCTAAGCAAGCCATCATTTTATGTGCTACGTACAACAATGTTTATTTTTTCCCATTCATTTATATAAATCCTATTTTCTTTGGTTATTAATATTGGCTAAAATGTGTGGGAGATGTTGAAACAGTAGTCGCCCTTCCTCCTTGTTTATAAAATTTTCAAGCAGTTAAAAATATGAATGCTTAGTATGTGATGTAGTGGGGGAAATATGCCATTACATCAGAATTCCATACTAAACTCTCCTTTTACGGGGAAGGTGCAGGAAAGGAGGGGGTAAGAACTGAAACAATTCTATCATCAGTCTTTAGTGCTGTCTGAGGGATGCTGTGGAAGTCAAGGAAAGATACTCTCATTAGTTGTATAGACTATAGTTTCCTTACTAAACTCAACAGGATTAATTGATGTTCTACCGTCTCCCAAAACCTACTCTTTTTTAACATATATTCTAATATATGTTTGTCATTTGTTCAATCCATATCAATATATTTTTATCAGGATTAAATATCATAAAACATAGTGATTCGTGTATATTAACATAAAAATAAACACTAAAGACTACAAAATATTCTAGCTTGTATAGGGGAGTCTAAAAGATGTTTATATGTTTGTAAAACAAATTCATCTTCTATTTTCCAGCTATTTTGCAACAAGCTCAGACCACTTCACTTCAGAAACTATTTTCTGTCTATCGATATAGGACAAGGTTAGGATAACCAGAAAGTTACCAGATGGAGATTCAGTCATGATGATGTTCTTTTCTTCAGATTTTTTATTTATAACACAGAGTACAGATCTAGCTGAGCTAGAGAGAGACAGAGACAGAGACAAAGAGAAACAGAAAGAGATAGAGTCTACTAGGAAAAATCTTGGTGAGTGGCTGACCTACTAGTATCATAAAAGTAAACTAGCCTATAATAAATAATTTCAGCTAAATGTTTTTAACATAAGCATAGTTTTAAAAACACTTGGGGCACCTGGGTGGCTCAGTTGGTTAAGCATCGACTTGGCTCTGGTCATGATCTCATGGTTTGTGAGTTCGAGCCCATATCGGGCTCTGTGCTGACAGTGAAGAGCCTGCTTGGAATTCTCTGTCTCCCTCTCTCTCTGCCACTCCCTGCTTGTGCTCTCTCTCTCTCTCTCAAAAATAAATAAACATTAAAATAATTAAATGGATGGAACTAGAGTAAATTATGCTAAGCAAAATAAGCCAGTCAGAAGACAAATACATGATTTCATTCGTATCTGGAATCTAAGAAACAAAACAGATGAACATAAGGGAAGGGGAAAAAAATAAGATAAAAACAGAGAGGGAGACAAACCATAAGAGACTCTTAAATACAGAGAACAAACTGAGGGTTGCTGGTGGGGTGTTGGATAGGGTGATGAGCTAAATGGGTGATGGGCATGAAGGAGGGCACTTGTTGGGACAAGCACTGGGTGTTATATGTAAGTGATGAATCACTAAATTCTTTGCCTGAAATCATTATTACACTATATGTTAACTAACTTGGATTTAAATTCAAAAAATAAATAAATAAACAAAATTTAGATAAATAATTCTTTTATCACATATTTATAATTGAGTACTCTATTAGACATAATTATGTCATCCAAAAATCTTTTATAAAAACAGAATGAAATAGTTATAATTAAAAATAAGTACAGCATACAGAATCTTTAAAAAAAAATAGTACCTGTGCACCATCCATTATGTAATGTTCTTTCAAGAATTTTTTTTAAGTTTATTTATTTTTAGTAACCTCTACACCCAACACGGGGCTCCAAGTTACAAACCTGAGATCAAGAGTCTCATGCTCTTCTGATTGAGCCAGTCAGGCACCCTTCAAGGGTATTTTTGGTAGAAAAAAATCTATTATAATGCTTTTCCTGAAAGAATGAAAGTAAACTTAGTTAAAATAATCTATAGGCATACACTTTCAAGTCCCCATTTCTCAGTGAACAACTCTGATTAGGTAACAGGTTAAAGAGATTGATAATTTTGGGGAACACCTGGGTGGCTCAGTCAGTTAACCAGAGAACTCTTGATCTCAGCTCAAGTCTTGATCTCAGTGTCATGAGTTCAAGCCCCAAGTTGGGCTCTGTGCTGGGTGTGAAGCCCACTTTAAAAAAGAGAGAGAGAGAGAGATGGGTAATTTTAAACAAAATAAGGATTCTACTTAAAAGTTTGTTTTACAAAAATATCTGCTCCCACATGCAATTATTGTATGAATTATAGAGGGGGGAAAAAGCAATTCTTACTCAATATTAGTAATAGTACTCTTTCTGGCTTCAAAAGAAGTTTAAGGCCATGGTACAGTGTAGCTGGGGACAAGTGGCATAGTATATGTAAGACTATCACCGCGCTCATGTTGCATTTCATCGCAAGTGACGAAGAAACTGAAAGAGGAAACGTGAGTCCCGCTGTTCAAAACAACCATGGTGTTAGAAGAATACAGCACACCTGTATCAGCCCCACACGTATAAAAGCATAAAAGGAAGATGCCGAAAATAAACTCATCTTAATTTGTGCAAGTCGACAAACTCTGTAGCAAACTGCCAACTCAACCAACGTAGTAAGTGTTTGGTGGGGCCTGAGGAGGGTGGAAGATTTCCTGGCTAACATACTGAAGTCTCCTCCAAGGGAAAATAGGAGTGCAAGTGTGCATAAACCATTATTTATAAAATAGTTAACTGAGTGTGTTTTGGGGGCACCTGGGTGGCTCAGTCAGTTAAGCATCCGACTCTTGGGTTTCTCACAATTTGTGAGTTCGAGCCCCATGTTGGGTTCTGCACTGACAGTGTGGAGCCTCCTTGGGATTCTCTCTCTCTTCGTCTCCCTCTGCCCCTCTCTTGCCCTCTCTCTCTCTCTCTCTCTCTAAATAAACTTAAATTTAAATATAAAAAATAAAAAAAATTAAAGACAGTTTATTGTTTTTATTTCTAACATCTGTTTTGTCAGGATGGCTGAGTAGTCTTTTTTTAACTTATACTTTTTAAAGTTTATTGATTTATTTTGAGAGAGAGAGAGAGAGGCAAAGCAAGAGAGAGAGAAAGAGAGAGAGAATCCCAAGCAGTCTCTGCACTGTCAGCACAGAGCCCAACATAGGCCTTGATCCCACAAACTATCATGACCTGAGCTGAAATCAAGAGTGGCACAGGGGTGCCTGGGTGGCTCAGTCTTGGTTAAGCGTCCGACTTCGGCTCAGGTCATGATCTCGCAGTCTGTGGGTTCGAGCCCCGTGTCGGGCTCTGTGCTGACAGCTCAGAGCCTGGAGCCTGTTTCAGATTCTGCGCCTCCCTCTTTCTCTGACCCTCCCCTGTTCATGCTCTCTGTCTCAAAAATAAATAAATGTTAAAAAAAAAAAAAGAGTGGCATGCTTAACCGACTGAGCCAGCTAGGCACCCCAGGATAGCAGAGTAGTCTTACAGCATCATATTCTGGTAAGATTTCTTGAAAAGAAATGTGACACGAATATGTAAAAGGAATTATTTCCTTGCTTAGAGAGAGGAAACAGAAAAAAAGGATAAATAGGAAGTATTTCTAGGCACTTGCAAGAATCCCTTCTTTTCACGCAAAAAGTATACACAACAGGATTCTCTGGGGAGAACACCTCAACCAGTTTTACCTAGTATTTCATAAAGAACTCCAATTCTTCCGAATAATATTAAATTTTCCAGGCAATCAAATGCCATGTTAATGGGATTAGCATGCGGGTTAAGGTAAAAAATTCTGAGTGGGGAGAAAAGTAGTAGCTGATTTTCAATCTTTTATAATATGTTTACCATATTTATTCCAAAATCTCCTTACAACAAATTGGGTTCCAAAGAGCTAAGTCAAAGAACTACATTTTATTTTTGTTTTTAGTTTATTTGTTTTTGAGAAAGAGAGCATGAGCACGAGCAGAGAGGTCAGGGGAGAAAGAGAGGGAGAGACAGAGAATCTCAAGCAGGTTCCTCACTGTCAGTGCAGAGCCTGATGTGGGTCTTGAACTCACAAACCGTGAGATCATGACCTGAGCTGGAATCAAGAGTTGGACGCTTAAATGACTGAGCCACTCAAGCACCACAAAGAACTACATTTTAAAGTGTAGCGTGTCGATTAAGAACATCACAGTAGAAGCATTTACGAAGTGCCTACAGGTGGAAAATCAGTAACGCTAACCACAGTGAACAAGTCTGTTAGAAGAAAAGCAAAATTGCTAATGTACCCATTGTAGAAGGTCCATATTTTTCAATCTTGGAAATCTCCATGTAGTGCTGCCTACTGATCCTCAGAAAAGCCAAAACTTTTAAAGAACAATCCTGTTCCTTCTAATTCCCCAACACTATCACATCTACTCACTCATTTTGTCCCTGAAGGGAGGGGACAGTAGAGCTCACAGCCAAATCAAGCACATACTTACTGCACCACGGAAGTATTCGAAGTGACTTTCACTTAAAGAAAAAAAGTTAAAGTCACAGAAGAGATGCTGTGTGTTGTTGCTGTGCTTCTCACTGTGGGTGGTAGCAGTGGTGTTTGGTTTGGCCGGGGCTGTTTTATCCATCCTTTCATAGAATCCTACAACCCAAAGTGAGAGGGTAAAAAATATTGACCTTTGGTAAAAGAATATTTGAGGTAACTCTCCTATTCCGTGCACTACCGCACTCTGTGCTCATGAGAAGATAGGAGTGACAGATTAGACCAGCTCCTCACTAGACCTTAGGTATGAATTGATTTCCATTTCTCTCAGTACATTATTTCTTGGCTACATTTCTATTTGTCTCTTCTGATGGTTATTATCAAGTGTGAGGTTAGGGTCTGAGTATAAAGAAAAGAACTATGGAGCCCTAATCCTGTATTTCAGGTAGGATTAAGACTTAGAATGAAAAGAGAAATCGGTTTGCCACACAGAGATTTCAAGTAACGTCCCTGGCTTTGTGCTCTATTCACATCTCTCCTCCGTGACACTCAGGCAGCTTTAAGCAGCTGGGTGAGGATTCCAAGAATTAAGATTCCATCTATCTCAAATATAGTTTCAGCTCCTCAGGAATAAGAAAAAGACTAATGAAAATAACTTTTCTGCTGCAAAAGACAGTCTAAGATTAAATGACAGAAGACTTTCTAATTGTACCAGTTCTGATGTGGTAAATATAAAACACTAAAGGGAAAAGTTCAACCTCTAGTAGATTTTGAAAGCCAAAATAGCTTTAAGCAATAATAGCCAAATCACTATTAGTTAATTTTATTCTATTCCAAGGCAAGATCTGAGAGTATTACTGTCAAGAGAGTGAGCATCTAACTAAAGAGAGTTGTTTGGTAACTGTGGTTCACTTTATTGCCAATTAAGCAGCCAGTGGCCATGCTGTAATAGGATCTCGACTGACCACCATTGGACAGGTTGGAAATTAATGAACTCGATACAGGAAATCTACTCTTGCTTTCAAAAATAATTTAATCAATTATAATCATTCCATATTCTCATCACTCATACCACTTATCAATGGAAACTTCCTAAACTCTGAGACATAAATAAGTAATTTATAATGTTGGAGATACTGAACACTTTTTTATGGTTCCTAAATGTAAGAAGTTACACCTCAGATGAGGAGACTAGATTAACAGGGATGAAACAGGATTAAATAATATGCAAAACAATTCTGCTCTGATACAGAATAGTGATTTCCAAATGTCAGTTGGCCAGTCAATGCTACTGCAAAGACTTCCCCAGACTATGAATAAAGGAATAAAAACAAAAAAAACAAAAAAAAAACAAAAATGCAGATTTCTCCAATTTAACAACATTGGTTATAAAACACATCATCTGACAATAGCTTATATTAATAGGACTCTTTACATATTTCCTATGTAAAAGGAGGAATTTATCAGAGGTGCACTGTGCTATCTTATATAATCAAAGTGAAGGTTGAACCATCAAACCATGGGAATTGCAGAGGGGAAGTGCATTGAAGACTTAGGGAAAACAGAAAACAGCACAATTGTCATTGCTTTTTTGTAGTTGGAATAATTAAGATAAAGTCTGTTAGGTGTATATATATATATGTACACACATATATATACATATACACACACATATATATACATATATATGTATATGTACATATATGTATATATATGTGTGTACATATACACACACACACACACACACACACACACATATATAATAGTGTCTATATTTGTTATACTGTGGATTCTATCTCTGAGATTTATTCACTACCATTTGTAAGTTTGTACCCTTAAACGACATCTGATAGAGGACGTAACTATAGCTATAATGGCAATCCTATAACAACATATAAGTGTATCAAATCAACATACTGGACACCTTAAATTAACATACTGTATATATGTGTCAAATATATTTCAATAAACAAAGAAAACAGAACTCAAGTGCCACCGACAGTCAGCTTCTCCCTCTCTCTCCTCTCAGCTTCACCTATTGTTAGAAAAGGAAATTTAGGACCAAATTGGACTGACTTACATGAAGGGCCTAACCTGATTTGAGCCAGATTAGAGAAGCAAACAAAAAAACGACACCCTCACATAAGTGGAGGGACATGTAAAACGTCATCCTATGAAGTAGGTTCCAAAAGAAAAAAAGGCCACTCAAAGAGGAAGTTAAAGATTCTTAGTAAATAAAATAATACAATGTCTAGCTTTGGGGGGATAACAAAATCTACCAAATTAAATATTCCAATCAATTGTACAGCATATTTTAGATGTCAGAAAATATTAAAATGTCCAAAACATACACTTCCTATATTTAAAAATACATGTTCACTCTAAAGTTTGAGAAGCACTGAGAGTACTCAGGGGGAAAAAAAATGAAGAAATAAGACTTGAACTGTAGCCCATGAAAGATGGTAGAATTGACTAGTTGAGCTGAAAGAGTAGGTAAGTCCAGTAAAGAGAGAAAACAAAAAAGTATAGAAGGCAACGTATCTTATTCAAAGGGCATTGAAGGAAACTTTCAGAATAAATTTATTGCTCCTCTTCTTTTTTATTTGATACTATGCTTCATAGCTAAGAGTAATCCCCGATGGAAATTAGAGGTAGTAAATTTGGAATTGGAAAATTCCAAAGGGGTGCTGACGCCACTGTTTACTTGTTTTATATACTAATTAGTCAGCTAATTTCTTGGGTTGTCAAAACTGATTACTGAAAAAGTACTACCCATTATAGAAGTGAGATTGAAATAAAAAGTGATATAATTATCAAAGTGGACCAGAGTACTCATATTGAGAGCGAGAATAATGCATCTCAAAAACTGCTGAAAAAACAGAATGAATGTCAAAATCAGAAAACTGCCATATGTTAAGCTGAGTTTTTCTTCCTAAACATTAGAAATTTTAAATATCCTCAAATATAGCACCTTCTTAGGTGGAAATTTTTCAAAAAATATTCAGTTTGTTAGTGTAAAATCAGTGCAGATGTCAAACATCTGATGGTGGAAAAGCAAGCTTATATTTAGCTTTAACTGAGACATTTTTGGAGAACTGGATTTATGTTTACTTACAAAGGCATATGTTCACTTTGAATGTTAGTGTGTTGAAGAGAAGAGAAGAGAAATATTTTAAGGTAACAATCATAAATGCAACAGAAATCAAAAACAAATAACATTTGTTGCTGAAATTCCAAAGATTATTCAATTCAAACAAGTTAATATTCACGGAACTCTATTATCCAACAGTTTCAATGCCTCTAGAAAAACTGAGAATATATAATATAAAATGCATTTCTTAGTTCAACTAAGACAGTCTAATATAAAATGGTATAGAAATAAATTTAATTTACTTTAATTCAGAGTATATATTTCTGCATTGTACATCTAACTAGATGATTTATGTGTCACTCAATCTGTCACAAAAATTCTTTTCACTTCTGTTTAGTTCCCAGCTAGCCAGTGAGCAAACTACATTAGCATGTCAAAAGTTGACATTTTTGAAATAATTTCCTTATTGTAATGAAACACTGAACTTAAGTGACAAATATAAAACCGCTTTCTTGCTGCAATTTCAAGACTGCTGGGAAAACTGCCACTTCCCCAAATCAATCTCTCCATGTTTTTTGGTACATCTACTTCCTGGATAGGAGTTTATAATCCTTCAGCTCAGAATTTTGATACCATTAGAATTAAAGCCCACTTTGAAAGAGTCCTACTTTGAGAAATTATCAGGTAAATATCCTTTCAGATTAGGATGGCTATTATCAAAAACTCAGAAGACAACAAGTGTTGGCGAGGATATGGAGAACGGGAACACTTATACACAGTTGGTGGGAATGTAAATTGACGCAGTCATTATGGGACACAGTACAGAGGTTCCTCAAAAAAATTAAAAATAAAACCACCACGTGATCCAGGAATCCTATTTCTGGTTAAACATCCAAAGGAAATGAAATATGTATCTCAAAGAGATATATGTACTCTTATGTTCACTATGGCATTATTCAAAAAAAACAAAATATGGAAACAACTAAATGTCCATGAATGCTAAAAGAAAATTTAGTGTATATATATTTATAATGGATTATTCAGCCTTTAAAAAGAAGGAAATCCTGCCACTTGCCACAAAATGGGTGAACCTGAAGGACATTAAGCCAAGTGAAATTGAGCCAGACACAGAAAGGTAAACACTTCATGATCTCACTTATATGTGGATTCTAAACTAGTTGAACTCGGGGAGAAGAATGGTGGTTGGTGGGGTGGGGGAAACAGCTGGAACGAGGAGATATTAGTCAAAAGGTAAAAAGTTTCAGTTATGCAAGATGAATGGGTTCTGGAGAACTAATGTATGGTGTATGGCATCGTGACTACAGTTCATAGTACTGAATTGTATAACTGAAATTGGCTAAGAAGATAGATCTTAAATCTTCTCAACATACACACACAGAGGCAACTATGTAGAAGTGATGTTATTTTGCTTGGTTGTAGTTCTTTTCACAATGTATAAATATATAAAAACATCAAGTGGTACATCTTAAGTCTCTACAATTTAAAGATATCCACATAAACTTATTTTAGCAAAAAATAATATAATTTCAATGGGAAACGGCATGGAGATTCTGGGATGTAATATGGAAAGAAGAAAAGTTCGGGCAGGAATGAGGAGTAACTTATGACAGGACATCCAAAGCCGTATTCAATACCCACATGGGACTTTGATGAATCTTAGGAAACAAGGTGAGGAAAATAAAGCAAGTTGCCAAAGACAAAGGGTATATTACAAGTTTTAAAACACTCAGAACAATCACACCTAAATAATATATCATTTAGGGCTATGCATCTGTTCGAAAAGTATTTTCAGAAGAAAAAAATAAAACAAAATTTAGGTTTATGGTTACCTGAGGGAAGCTGGCAGAACACGTGGGTAGTGTTAACGTTTTCGCCAATGTAATCAATCTTAAGTTGGAAGATGGATTCCCAGATGTTTGATTTCATTCTTCATAATTTATTTATCTGTTCCATATACTCTTTGATATGCATTAAAAGTTATTAACCTTGAAAGGAGCACAGAAGGCAAATACTGTCATGTTCATCCATTGCTAAGGGTTGGGGCCAGGTTAATGAAGGCTAATTGTGTGTATAAGTACTGGAAAGAAGTCACGTACTATCTTGACTGTTTCTCCCCCCATGAATAAATCAGCTCCTGGGCTGCGTACATGGGGACAAGAGATAGTGCCACAACAAGGCTGGGAAAGCTGTCTGGCAGATAAGCATGATAAGAACTCTGAGTTCTCTGCTCCACCAACAGAAACAAATGAACAAGCTGAAGCTGGACATACAAATCTAGGCGAAAGACATAATTCATCGATTCAAGCAAGCAGTCAAGTAGCAAAAAGATAGAATTAGGTATGAGCAATTTCAAAGGTTAAAAAAAAAGTCAGTCACTGGAATGAGAGGACAAACCACAGAGTGGGAGAAAATATTTATAAAAGAATGATAAAGGACTGTTATCCAAAATATACAAAGAACTCTTAAAACTCAGCAATAAGAAAATGAACCACCTGTTTAAAAATGGTGATTTAAATTTTTTTTTATTAGTTTTCTTTATTTTTGAGAGGCAGAGAGAGACAGAGTATGTGTGGGGGAGGGACAGAGAGAGAGGAAGACACAGAATCGAAAGCAGCCTCCAGGCTCTGAGCTGTCAGCACAGAGCCTGACGCAGGGCTGGAGTTCACAATCCATGAGATCATGACCTGAGCCGAAGTCAGACGCTCAAGAGACCAAGCCACCCAGGTGCCCCAAAAATGATTTTAAAGACCTGACCCGACAACTCACAAAAGAAGATATGTAGATGTAAATAAGCATATGAAAAGATGTTCAACATCATATGCCATTTAAAAATTACAAAATAAAACAATGAGATAACACTGCCCATCCATTTGAAAGGCAAAAATCCAAAACACTGACAATATCAACTGCTGGTGAGGATGCGGAATGACAAGGAGTCTCATGCATTACAAAATGCAATGCAAAAGGCCTCAACTACTTTGGAAAACATTTTGGCCATTTCTTACAAAATTAAATATATTCTTATAAGATACAGCGCTCACACTCCTTGGTATTTACACAAATAAGTTGAAAACTTATGTCAACACAAAAACCTGCACAAAGGTCTTTTTTTAATAGCACCTTTGTACATGATTTCCAAAACTTGACGCAACCAAAAAGTCTTTAAGTAAGGGATGGATAAACTGTGGTACATCCAGACACTGGAATATTATTTACTGTGAAAAAGAAATGAGCCATCAAGTCATGAAGAGACATGGAGGAAACTTTCATGTATATTACTAAGCGAAAAAAGCCAATCTGAAAAGACAACATAATGTATTACTCCAACTATATAACATTCTGGAGAAGGCAAAACTGTAGAGATTGTAACCAGATGGATGGGTGCCAGGAGTTGGCAGGAGGGGAGGAGGGAAGGAGGGATGAATAGGCAGAACACAAGGAAGTTTTAGGGAAGTGGAATGACTGTATGACACTCTAATGGTAGATGCATGTCATTATACATTTGTCAAAACCCATGTAATGTACAACACCAAGTGTGAACCATAATATAAACTATGGACTTCAGGTGATAAAGATGTGTTGATGTAGGGGCGCCTGGATGGCTCAATCGGCTAAGCGTCTGACTTCAGCTCAGGTCATGATCTCATGGTCTGGGGAGTTGGAGCCCCGTGTCAGGCTCTGTGCCGACAGCTCAGAGCCTGGAGCCTGCTTTGGATTCTGTGTCTCCCTCTCTCTCTGCCCTTCCCCTGCTCATGCTCTGTCTCTGTCTCAAAAATAAGTAAAAACATTTTAAAAAAAAAAAGATGTGTTGACATAAGCTCATCAACTGTAACAAATGTACCACTCTGGTGGGGGGTGTTGCTACTAAGGGGAGGCCATGTCTGTATGGGGTCAGGGAGTATGCAGGGACTTTCTGTACTTGCCATTTAATTTTGTTGTGACCTAAAACTGCTCTAATAAACTATGTCTACTTTTTTAAAATTAACCTTAAAGCCCTGAGGACTTGGGAAATTCCAAGAAATCAGAAAATAGAAAATAAGCGTATTATGTGTGACAACAGAAACACAGAAAACAATCTGCACTGAAGATTCAGTTAAGAGTAGGTTTTAATACTAGGTAAACATTTTATCCAGCAGGAAATAAATTTTAGTCTGTAAAGAACCATAAAGAACATCTATATGACAAACAGAAAAACCACTACAAATTAAAAACTATTTTGACATGCAAACTACAACTAATAAAATTATACAATTTCTCCTTATCATGACCACTAAAAACACATATTTCTTCTATAGTCTAAGAGAGAAGTAAAGGATTGCTTGAAAATCTCAACTCACTACAATTTATATCAGTGACTGCAGGTATTACATAACTATCAGTTATGTAATCAGAGCTATTCTGTGTTTAAAATATAATTGGATAATTAACTGGGCTCAAGTAAAAAATACGTGGACATAAATAAAGGTAGATGCAGACCCAATGAGCATTTTCCTTTAAAAAAAAAAAAAAAAGTATCCAGACTTTGAAAAAGTAGGATTCTGTAGAAAGTACTCAGAAATTCAAAGATCTGACTAGCTACAACTAATTAATCTTTTAATGCTGCCATTACACTATGCATTTAAAAGCAGATGCTACTGGGTTTGAGCAGGTGTGTTAGATGAATACGAGAGTAAATGCCAACCTCCTTCCAGGATAGGGCAATTCTTGTCGTCTGGTTCATCTCAGAGATCTTTACTGCTACAGATTGCTCTGAATGACAATGAACTTTCCAGTACAAAATTTTGGACACACTGTCAGTATAAGAGAATAGATTTGCTATTGTAAGACCAACAACAGAAAGTATCAGGAAAGTTCTTTCCAAATGATGATCCCAATAGAAAATTATGGGACACCACCTGGTTCACAGTTTTACCCGCTGGACAGATCATCAGCCTTAAGAAAGATCTGAATGCTGCCTTTTAAAAGAGGTCACATTTGAGCACGACACTGTTTTTCAGAGCTGTTCTGTGGCCCTGCATCTACTTTCTGAGCTCCTCCCCGAAAGCTTCTCTGCCTCTGCTGCTTACTTACTCCATAGATCTATTTAATATCTTTTTAGAAAATCACAATTTTCTGTATAGGGTCTTCCTGGTATACTGAGAAACACTTTGGTAGGTGCTAAATTACCCAATCAAGGATTACAGCAAAGTGTTTAAATAGAGTTTTCCTGTAACATTCTATGCTTTTATAACTGTCATATTTACCTCCAATTATCAAAAACATAGGGCCTAACATTAAAGAATGCTACTATCAGGTGAGGCAGTAATGTGGTCAGGCAAACGCCATCCACACGGCCAGGCTTGTGCTCTTGTTGCTGATGGGTTTTACCTGAAAAAAAAAAAAAAAGTAAGTATACTGTCCATCTTTTGATTTTTATAAAAATATTATCATTTGTTAAAATAGCAGAATTTAAGCAACACTCTTAAAAGTGGTCTAAAAAATGATACTTCAAGAGCCAAGATAAAGGAAACGAATGCAACTGGGTGTCGTTAAGTGCTGTTTAGACAGTACTGATCACAGTTTACATAAGGGGCGGTCTCATTTCTTCACTCTAAATCTAATCTTTTGGTCAAACATAGAGATTCATTCTGAGAAGTCCTCTTCTTCACAGCCTGTCGCTGCAGTTCTTAACTTTTCTCAAACACATTTTTCTACCTTTCCAAAATGAAACCATTTGAATGAGACAGTCATATATACACATGCAAGGCCACAAAGGGCATGAAACCTGTCATGATTAATTCTCTCAATACCTGCACTATTTCTCAACGAGCTTTATTCTTTTAAAACAGTGAAGTAGCCAATGCTTAAGTTAAGGCAGGTGTAGTAATGATCACTCTACATATTTGTGGTGTGGAGTTGGTTTGAACTAAAATATATAGCCTAGGATGGAAATCATCTGAAAAAAACTTGTAATAAATGAATGAGTGAACTATGCTTTGTACAGAGAGGTTATTAAATGAGATTTCTTAGTTGCAGACGGTGTAAATATCACTGCCAAAACTGTGGTATGTCCATTCTCTTAACAATCAGTCAATGATCTTTTCCAACCTGTGAGGTGTCCTGGACCAGCGCTGTTTTAATACTAATGTGCATTCAAATCTAAGGTCCTAGGTGATTTTAACTGTCTCTGGCTATTTTTCTTTGTCACCACACATACTAAAATTCTAGTTGTCATAAATGAAAAAAAAAAAATCAACACTTCAAACCTAGGATAAATGAATTAAATAAGCCTGTATCCCAAGATAGCCTCCATCAATTTTTTTTGTCTCTCTGTGCAAGAATCTCCCTCATTAAAAATTGGCTCTATTCCCACACTTGTTTGTATCCGAGTGGCCTGGGACTGGTCTGACCAATTGAGTAAAACAGAACTTCTGCTACACCAATTCAAAACCTGATCTTCAGTTTCTGTGTCGTGCCTCTTGAAGCCTAAATCACAATGTAAGAATCCCAGATACGGATTATAAATATCAGAAAGCCTGAAAACAAACAGCTCTGAAACAAAGACTGACTGGATAGAAAGAAGAGACATTTCTTACTTCAACAATTACCATTCTCAGTACCTGTTAGAATAACTGCACAGAATATCAGTAAATGTGACCTGAACAACACTATCAACCAAATAAGCATACGTTTTAGGACACTCCACCCAATGATTGTAGAATACACATTATTTTCAGGTACATACAAAACAGTCTTTCATATAGACAATAATTGGGCTACAAAATAAGACTCAATAAATTTCAAAAAACTGAAATAATACAAGTCAAGTTTCTGATCAAAACAGGATTAAATTAAAGCCTCACAAAAGAAAATGTGGAAAATCAGAAATATTTGGCAATGAAAGAGCAGACTTCTAAATAACCCATGGCAAAAAAAAAAAAAAAATTGCAAAGAAATTGTAAAATATTTTGAACTGAATGAAAATAAAAGCAAAACATACCAAAATTTATGGGATGCAGCTAAAGAGATGTTTACAGGGAAATTTACAGTTTGAAACACCTATATCAGAAAAAAAGGAAAGTTTCCACATATTAACCTCACTTTCCACCTTAAGAAAACAGGTTCAAGGGAAGTTTTGGAAATTATCAAAATGTTTTAAAACTGGATGCTGGTGATTTTTGTACAACTCTAAAAATTTGCTAAAAATCATTGAATTATATATTTATAATGGATGACTCTTTTTAAAAAATGTTTATTTTTGAGAGAGAGAGCCCGCACATGTGTGTGCAAGCAGGGGAAGGGCAGAGAGAGAGGGAAAGAGAGAGAATCCCAAGCAGGCTCCACACAGCACAGAGCCCGACGTGGGGCTTGAACTCATGAACCGTGAGATCATGACCTGATCAAAATCAAGAATTGGACACTTCACCGACTGAGCCACCCAGGTGCCCCTATAATGGGTGATTCTTGGGATACATACACTGTATCTCAAAATGAAGACTTCTCTGCTGGAAAGAAGCACTGAGGAACTGATGTATGAATAAGAAGCCATCTTACATGTCCAGCCCAGCTGCAAGGACTGCTCATGCATGAACGATCTCAAGATAGAACCTATCAGGGGCACCGGGATGGCTCAGTTGGTTAAGCATCCGACTCCTGATCTCAGCTCAGGTCATGATCTCACAGTTTGTGGGCTGGAGCCCCACATCTGGCTCTGTGCTGACAGCATGGAGCCTACTTAGGATTCTCTCTCTCCCTCTCTCTGCCCCTCCTCTGCGTGCGCTCTCTCTCTCTCTCTCTCTCTCAAAATAAACAAATAAAATTAAAGAAAAAAAAAATAACAGAACCTATCAGCTGTTTTAAGCCACTGGACATTGAGGCAGTTTGTTAAGCAGCAGTGGGTAAGGAGAGCAAGGTATGTTAGGTTCTAATGTATGTCTATCAGCCTGGTATAAAATTCTGAGTGTGTCCACACCCCCAAACAGTCAGTCATCCCGCAGCAAGTCTCACAGCTCCCCATTTTCTTTCTAGCTCATTTGTTTCTTCCTTTCCTCTCTCTCTGCCTCAACTTGCAACCTCATCATTGTAACAAGGTATCATTTTCTGGTACAATCCATTCTGTTACAAGAACGTTTCCTTTTGCTTGAGGAAGAGCACTAAAAGAATTTTTTAATCAGTAACAATTCTTAGTCTTTCTGCACAATCAGAAACAATATAAAAAATGAGATTTAGGAAAAAATTTGTCAAACTGCAATTGTAACTGGGGAAAAAAATAGTGTCCTTGTATCCAAAGTTAGTAACTATGTTGTATGTAAATTTATAAAACAATCTTTACTACAGGCTAAACCCAAACCTGAGGGTTTGTATGGTAATTCTTTAAGTGGGTTTTTAAAATATTTAATCAGCATTAGCTTTGGCTGACACATGTAACCTGGGAAGAATTATATAGACAAGGACTAAGAATAAAGACAGACACACTATTCTATTTAGAAGTCACCATCTCTTTGACCTGGATAAAATGTGTATGGTGATGTGAGGACTCCATTTAAATTTAGATCAAATAAAACGTTAGTGACAGAATTATACACGCTTCCTACCAGAGGGTTAATTTACTTGCTATTATTATTGATTCCTTTTAAACCAAAGCACTTCCCACAAACCAGCATTTTTTTAAAAATATTTCATCTGAATACAAAAAAAAATTTATACAAAAGTATTCTTAAGAGTTTGGAGAGTAGAAAGTAAAAGAGACAGGTAATAGAAAATAGAACAGAACCATTTCTTGAGATTCCTCATGCACTTTTTTGCTGACTCTACAGTGAATCAGAAGACTAAAAAACCAATTACAGACTCCTGATATAGTCTTTTTAAAAATACATGTCCAATACAATACTTTTATTATCTATAAGACTTTTCCCCCAAACACCTGGAACTTCCCCCACTGAAGAGGGCCTCACATTGGCACTTGGTACCTGAGCTAAGGGGGTGGGTATGTGAATAAACCCCTGATAGAGCATGGTGGGGGCTGCAGGAGTGTGCTCCCTCAGGTACAACCTTGGTCCTTCCCTGTTTTCACTACCTCCCCTCACAAAAGCAGGGTACATGGATGGCAATTTACTTGTGGGAAGTATCTACTTGTTTGCAACTGACAAATGAACCTATATAATATACATTTTCATAGTATTATGCAGGATTCACCTTTTAATCCTGAATATATAAGAGTTTATAAGAAATAAAAATAACATCTAGAATTCTCAGCTATATAGTTTAAAAAAAAAACCTACATTCATATACTACAACTGTCTGTGGTAAAACGTATTATCCTTAAATAGCTAAATAATGCCCCAACACTAGAATTTTAACACTTTTAAGAAAAAAACTCTGGCAAATTATTCCCAAAATACTATTCCCTAAAATATTAAATAAAAATTTTAACCAAACCTTTATCACAACCAAGGAAATTCTGGTCAAAATTAGGATCAAATGTATTTTAATCATGTCATTCTTTCTAAGTACACTAGATTCTAAAAATGAGAATTTTCCTTTTTTTAAAATATAAAGTCATTTCTCTGAGACAGAACTAAATGTCTTGGGATTTATTAGTGTTTTACAATCCATTCTAATCTATAAATCACCTGTGAATGTGTTATCTACTAATATAACTAGCTTTCCCTCTCTCTCCTTACTTGATATCTCTATAGTACATGTTTAAACATAGCATACTGTCTAAGGTCTATTAGATAGCTACTGCCCAAAGTGATCATGGATATTCATGACACTGGCCCTAAGATTCCTTCTAAGTCACTCAAGAAGAGAAAATTATATTCTGGCCAGTTTTAGTGCTATGTGTCTTTTTCTCAAAAAGAAAAAAAACAATGCATTATTATATCACTCAGCTCCTTGTAAGTAGGAATTGAGACCAGCATTCCTCTCTATCCTTATCAATATGGTTTCACTAATAGTGTTCTTTGAACACACATGGAGTGGGTGTTCAAACTCTTTAGGAAAAGAAAGTTAAACTGTCCACAATGGCCACTTTTCTTCTTTTCTCACCATGTCACATGGATGCTGTAGAAAGGGTATCACAAATGGTCTGAAGATATCTATAGCACCTAAATTAATGAGGGCGTTTCTTTGCAATACCTTAAAGTATCCCAGAGAATATATGGTGATATTTCACTTGTCTTCAATTGGGGCTGATTACTGATACAGACTATTGACACAGAATAAGGTATAAAGACCTCTTATAGGACATGAGGACCTAAGTTTGGGAGGCCACTCTCCAAGACTGAAAATCACTCTAAAATGAGAAACTACCACTCTCGTGGTAACTCATCCTTAGAAATGGTTTGCAAAGATATTGTTGCTGGCTGGAATGAAGTTTCTCTTAGTCTTCAACAAAGAGACCAAGTTAGAAGTTACAAGATGCTATGAACTAACATATTTTTTTTTCAACGTTTTTAATTTATTTTTGGGACAGAGAGAGACAGAGCATGAACGGGGGAGGGGCAGAGAGAGAGGGAGACACAGAATCGGAAACAGGCTCCAGGCTCCGAGCCATCAGCCCAGAGCCTGACGCGGGGCTCGAACTCACGGACCGCGAGATCGTGACCTGGCTGAAGTCGGACGCTTAACGGACTGCGCCACCCAGGCGCCCGAACTAACATATTAATGTGAAGAAATTAGTCATTCATTTACATTGTAACCTAACTGACTTAAAGATGATGTACAGAGCAAGTTCAGGCCAGTATCTCTTCAGCTCCCAGGGCTGCTGCCCTGTGGAAAGGAGAATCAAGGTTCCCCTTCCAAGCAGAAGCCTGTAAGGAAAAGGGAATACGAAGGTAGCAGAAGCAGATCAAACTGTCCACTAACGCTACCCAGCTCTCTTTCCACTGGTTTTGTATCCACCAAGCTACCTTTTTGCATCTGCATGTAAGTTTTCTTTCTAGGATAGAATGTGCTGACCAGCTGTATTTCCTTCCTCTTGGCAGATCTATTTCTAATTATGAATTAATGAACTAGCCTTCTGGCTTATCATGAGTCTCTTATGAGTTTCATTAGCATGAGTCAGTTCCCCTGAGTCATATCAAGACTGCGTTTAATGATGGGATTGAGTTTCTACCTTTGCAAAGCTGAAAATCCAGTCTCCGAGGACCACCAGTCCCACTAAGGTATCACATGTCTAGGGACAATGCCTGAATTTCCAACTGGCCTTTTAACATGGCTCTTTAAATGAAAAAAAAAAAAAAAAAGTATTTCAAAAGCAGGAAATTTCTTTTAAAAAGTTCAGAAAAAATAAGCTACCTAAGAGGGTACGTAGGCAAATCCTAAGGGAGAGGCCCTCCACGTTCTATTTTTGTCCTCTCGCTTGGCCTGTCTGAAAGCACAGGAAAGCACAAATCTAAGCATTTATCCACCGAGTCTGATCAACTCAGATGGTTAAGATCTCAGTCAAATCAGGTCACAAAACCTGCTTGTCTGCAACTATGAGAGGGCTGGGGTGGTCACTGCTTTCCTTAATACACAGTTCTAATATCCACCTTATCTGCCTAGCCAGACAAGAACTTTTCCCTTTGGTAACTAGAGCCAAACATTTTAAAATTACAAGAGAAACTTTAGAAAATGGCCATCTGCTCTTTCTAGTCCAGGTCAGTGTGGAGACTCTTCAAATGCCCAAAACAAATTTTGGCCAATTACAAAAACCATTATTTAAATATACACTGTCATATTAAAAAATTGAAGACTGTAGCATGTGAAGACTAAGAGAGAAGCTTCATATTAGAGACTGAATGGATTTAGGAAATAAACATCTTCATATTTCTCAATTTGGAAAGTGTCAGATTTCCAAAATAATGGCATACATGATTGTATGTACTTAGTGCAGGAAAAAAAAAAAAAAATATATATATATATATATATATATACACACACACATACATATACATACACAAACATACCACACATTGATCTTCTGATTAATCTGAATTGGTAATAATCTGATGAAAAACAACATCTTTTCAAGCAGAATACCTATCAGTCTTTCTTCCTAATTTTTCCCTGTGGTGTGTTCCTTGACAGAGATCTAATCTCTGAGCCAAAGTACAGAACCAAAGTCTGCTTGCCTTCTGAAGTCTATTGTGGTCAACATTGGGATGGTGTTGCTACCCAATGACCAAGTTCTAGACAGCAACAAAGCAGTGTAGATGTTTACCACAGCTGTAGACAAAAATCACTGTTAAGTCTTTGGAGACCACTGTTTCAACACTTAAATAAGATACATGTTATGTTCTCAGCAAATCAAGAGGCTGAAAAACCAATCAGACATATTGAATGTAGTGTTAGCTCTTCTCTACATTTCAAAGAAAATTCTGTTTTGTACACTCACTAGAGCCTATTCTCTGAAATGCTGGCTGAAAAATATGTTAAATATCCATAATAATATGGAAAATAATGCTAATGTTACTTTATTAGAAGCACCATTTACTTACAAAAAAATGTTTTTGAATAAGCTGAAAGAAAGATACAACAGAAATTTATATTTAAAAAACAATTTAAATTTCCTTCTTTCTCAAGATTGCTTTACTAGTCAGGGTCTATTATGGTTCCAGATGAATTTTAGGATCATTTTTTCTATTTTTGTGCAAAATGCCATTGGAATTTTGATAGAGATTCCATCGAATCTGTAGATCGCTTTGGATATTATAGAAATTTTAACAATATTAATCCCTCTAATCCATGAACACAAGATGTCTTTCCATTTATTTGTGTCCTCTTCAATTTCTTTTATCAATGATTTATAGTTTCAGTGTAAAGATATTTTACCTTCTTGGTAAATATTTTTCCGTAAGCATTTAATTCTTTTTTTTTTTCAAATGTTTACTTATTTTTAAGAGAGAAAGAGAGAGAAACAGAGAGACAGCATAAGCAGGGATGGGGCAGAGAGAGAGAAAGACACAGAACCCAAAACATACTCTAGGTTTTGAGTTGTCAGCACAGAGCCCAAAGTGGGGCTCAAACTCATGAGCTGTGAGATCATGACCTGAGCCGAAGTCAGAGGCTTAACCAACTAAGCCACCCAGGTGTCCAGGCATTTCATTATTTTTGATGTTATAAAAGGGACTGTTTTCCTAATTTCCTTTTCAGATAGTTCATAGCATACAGAAACACAACTGATTTCTATATGTTAATTTTGTATTCTGCAATTTTATTGAATTTGTTTATCAGTTCCAGCAGGTTTTCTGATGTAGTCTTTAGGGTTTTCTCTATATAAGATTATGTCAGGCTAGGACTTTCAGTACTATGTTGAGTAGAAATGGCAAAATGGTGAGAGTAGGCACCCTTCTCTTGTTCTTGATCTTAGATGAAAAGTTTCAGCTTTTCCCCACTAAGTATGATGTTAGCTATGGGCTTGTCATATAAGGCTTTATTTCACTGAGGTACATTCCATCTATACCTAAGTTGTTTGCAGTTGTTACCATGAAAGGAAGCTGAATTTTGTCAAACGCTTTTTTCTGCATCTATTGAGACGATCATATGTTTTTTACCCTTCATTTTGTTAATATGCTATGTTATATTTATTGGTCAACAAAACAAACCTGGATGCACCATCACTTTCTGATATTAAACTATTTTACAAAGCTATAGTAATCAAAATAGTATGCTTGTGGCATAAAAACATATAAGGAGGGGCAACTGGGTGGCTCAGCTGGTTAAGTGTCCAACTCTGGAGTTTGGTTCAGATCATGATCTCATAGGATTCATGAGACTGAGGTCTGAATTGGCACTTACAGTGTGGAACCTGCTTAGGATTCTCTCTCTCCCTCTCTCTCTCTCACCTCTGCCATTTGCGTGTTCTCTCCCTCTCTCTTTCAAAATAAGTAAACTTAAAAAAATAGACACATGGATCAATTAAACAGAATAGAGACCCAAGAATAAATTCATGCATATTTGGTCAACTAACATTTGACAAAGGTTCCAGGAAAACACAATGGGGGAAAGAAATTCTCTTCAACAAATAATGCTAAGAAAACTGTATAGTCACATGTAAAAAAGATGAAACTGGACCTTTATCTTACACAATACACAAACATCAACTCAAAATAGATTTAAGACTTAAATATAAAGCCTAAAGCCATAAACTCCTGAAAGTAAACATAGGGGAAAATCTCCTTGACATTGGTCTTGGCAATAGTTTTTTGGATTTGACATCAAAAGGGAAGGCAACAAAAGAAAAAATAAACAAGGGAGACTACATCAAACTAAAACACAACACAGCAAAGAAAAATAATCAACAAGATAAAAGAGGAACCTAAAAGATGGAGAAAATATTTGCAAACCATCTATTTGATAAAGAATTAATATCTAAGACACTTCTCCAAAGAAGACATCCAGATGGTGAACAGACACATGAAAAAATGCTCAACATCACTCATCATCAGGGAAATACAAATCAAAACCACAATGAGATACCACCTCACACCTGTCAGAATGGCTAACATTAACAACTCAGGCAACAACAGATGTTGCCGAGGATGCAGAGAAAGAGGATCTCTTTTGCACTGCTGGTGGGAATGCAAGCTGGTGCAGCCACTCTGGAAAACAGTATGGAGGTTCCTCAAAAAACTAAAAATAGAACTATCCTACAACCCAGCAATTGCACTACTAGGCATTTACCCAAGGGATACAAGTATGCTTTTGCGAAGGAGCACATGCCCCCCAATGTTTATAGCAGTGCTATCGACTATAGCCCAAGTATGGAAAGAGTCCAAATGTCCATCAATGGACGAATGGATAAAGATGTGTATACACACACACACACACACACACACACACACACACACAACAGAGTATTACTCGGCAATCAAAAAGAATGAAATCTTGCCATTTGCAACTACGTGGATGGAACTAGAGGAAATTAGTCAGAGAAAGACAAATATTATATGACTTAACTCATAGGAGGAATTTAAGATACTAAACAGAGGAACATAAGGGAATGGAAGCAAAAAGAATATAAAAATAGGGAGGAGGACAAAAAATAAGACACTCTTAAATATAGAGAACAAACAGAGGGTTGCTGGAGGGGTTGTGGGAGTGGAAATGGGCTAAATGGGTAAGGGGCATTAAGGAATCTACTCCTGAAATCACTGTTGCACTATATGCTAACTAACTTGGATGCAAATCAAACAATAAATAAATTTACAAAAAATAATTAATATCTAAAATATATAATAAATTCATAAACTCAATAGCAAGAAATATATAGCTTGATCAAAAATAGGCAAAGGACTTCAATAAACATTTTCCAAAGAAGATATACAAATGGCCAATAGGTATGTAAAAAGGTGCTCAATGTACTAATCATCAAGGAAGTGCACAGCAAAACCACAATGAAGTATAACTGTGCACCTGTTTAAGGTCTATCATCAAAAAGAGATAATAAACATTGGAGAGGATGTAGAGAATAGAGGATCCTTATATACTGTTGGTGAGAATGTACATTGGTACAGCCATCATGGAAAACAGTTTGGAAGTTCTTCAAAAAACTAAACATAAAAATAGAACATATGAGGATATTAAAAATTAAAAGTAATGTTACCAGCAATCCCATTTCTGGGTATATATCCAAAGGAAATAAAAGCACTATCTCAAAGAGATACCTGCATCCCCTCCATGTTTATTGTTGTTGCAGCTTTTTTTTTTTTTACAATAGCCAAGACACAGAAATGATCTAAGTGCTGACAGATGAATGAATGGGAAAAAGTGATATTCATATATATATATACATACATATGTATATATATATATGAGTGTGTGTGTGTATACTGTATATACATAGTGATATATATGTGTATAAAATATATATTTAAGGGGCACCTGGGTGGCTCAGTCAGCTAAGCATCGGACTTCAGCTCAGGTCATGATCTCGCGGTTTGTGAGTTCAAGCCCCTCATTGGGCTCTGTGCTGACAGCTCAGAGCCTGGAGCCTGCTTTGAATTCTGTGTCTCCCTCTCTCTCTCTCTGTCCCTACCTCCTTGTGCTATGTCTCTCTCTCTCTCTCTCTCTCTCTCTCTCTCTCTCTCTCTCAAAAATAAATAAACATGAAACAAAATTTTAATTAAATACATATATATATTTAAAACAAAATGGACTATTTAGCCTTTAAAAAAAAAGAAAAAGAAGGAAATGTTGCCATTTGCAACACTGATGAACATGGACGCCATTATGCTGAATGAAATAAGTCAAACAGAGAAAAATAAATACTTGTATGGTATCACTAATCTGTGGAATCTAAAAAAAAAACATTGAATCAGAAAGTAGAAAGGTGTTTGCTAGGGACTGGGGGAACAGGCGAGAAGCTGGCCAAAGAATTCAACATTCAGTTATAAGATGAGTAAATTCTGAGGCTCTCACGTACAGCAGGGTGACCACAGTTAACACTGTATTATAAACTTGAGATGTGTTAAGAGAAAATCTCATAGAAAAAACAACAACTATGTGATGTAATAGGTGTGTTTATTAACTTGACTATGAGAGTCATTTCACAATACAAATATTAAATCATCACATTGTACACTTAGATGTTTTTTAATTTTGTCAATTATACCTCAACAAAGCTGGAAAAAAACACATTAAATACAATTCCCTTCTCTAATTATCACGGTACATTTTTCTGAGCCTTGGAATAGTCCATTCTAAATCTAAATCAGATTTCTTCATGGCATGATGGTGAATCAGGTCAAGTGGGGTAAGAGGATTATAGATGTTATTTCTGATATCTTTATGGATTTAGCAATGTGGCCTCAATCATTCTGAATTGCATAAATCAAGATAAGATTTATTGGGTGAAGGTGTGGACATGACATTAAGAACAAATAAAACAGACAGACAAATATACACATGCATACAGTTATCCTAATATGAGTGTAAACTATTCATAAAAAATAAATCAGTAGAGATTTCAGTTCACTAACAGTTACAAATGCTTCATTTAGCGTGTCAAATGCAAAATAACTATGTACTATTAGTTTGATGACACAACCATTATGTAGGTAATATAAGCAGCAAGAAGAGATGTCTAAAGGAAAAAATTAACCATTTCTTTAAGTTAATAGGAAAACATTACCAAAACAAAGAAGACTGGGAATACTGCTCTTATTGTATAAAGTGTGAATTGTTGACCTCCTCTCTACATGAAAAATGATGGCCAGGAGTTCCTATCTTATTCCTCTGTGACTATAGCAACTTTTATAATGGAAAGAAGGGATTCCTGGATTTGCATAGAAGACAGTGAAGAGATGTACTGCCCCCAAGTGTCTGTACTAGGATTTATTGGATTGAGAAAAACATTTTTATTTGCTAGAAGTAAAGAATCCCTTAAGAAAAAGACATCTGGGTTTTTTTTTTTTTTTGTTTTTTGGGGGTTTTTTTGATCAAGTATATTTTGCATTTTTATTGGAGTTTTCAGTTTTTTCCTGAGTTGTACCACAAAGAAGATATAATTGATAACACTGAAATAGCATGAGCCTCCTAAAGAAAATTGAAGAAATTTAATAAAAATTGAAGAAATATAAATATTATAGAGCACCAACCAACATTGCAATTTTCTCAAGTCCTAGATAAAGATGCTGTATTGTGTTAAGAACACCATCTTAAATCAGATACCAAAGAAATTTAAAAAAAAAAAAAAAAGCACTTCTTTTAAAAATCTAATACTCCTGGGACTTTTTATCTGTGTGATGTGGAAATGTTGGAGTTCAGAGTAAACAGCCAAAAAAGAATTCTGGAGATGTCTTCAGTGCAAAAAGGTGGTTTTCTTTTTTTTTTTTAATTTTTTTTAACGTTTTATTTATTTTTGAGACAGGGAGAGACAGAGCATGAACAGGGGAGGGTCAGAGAGAGGGAGACACAGAATCTGAAACAGGCTCCAGGCTCTGAGCTGTCAGCACAGAGCCCGACGCGGGGCTCGAACTCACGGACTGAGAGATCATGACCTGAGCCGAAGTCGGACGCTTAACTGACTGAGCCACCCAGGCGCCCCAAAAAGGTGGTTTTCTTAAAGCACAGGGACAGGACCAGTAGACAGAGCTGCACTGGGGTTGTGACAGGTGACTGATTATACACCTTCAGGTTGGGAGGGACTTAGGGATAGTGTAAGTCTCTTAGGAATTTTGGAAGCAAGGTCTCCAGCACCTTGAGGGGCTAGCTATTGATAGGAAAGACTCAATTATTACTGTTTAGTAAAAACTGTCATGAGACCCTTCAGGTGTAGATTAATGGGCCATAGGCTTGGAGTATGATTACCAACATAAATCTTGGGGGAAAGAGATAAAGGAAGTTTCCAAACTTCTTTTTATATGTTAAAGTAGACTTAAAGGATCCTGGGAAGTGGGGCTCAGATTGCCTTTTGCCCTTAGCAAAGTGTCATCGTCAAGGGAGCTGAGTTCCTACAGAAACATCACTCTGCCTATGCCAAGGACTTGTCAATGGGATGTAGGTTGTAAAGAAATTTAATTTTTCATTTGCCTTTGTTTTCCACATCATGTGTACCAAATTATGTATTTGAAGCAACATATATAAAGCTAAATATTCAAAAATTAGACCAAAAATAATATATACTGCCTTTTAAAAACATGTGTAATATCAAATTTTTCTAAATGCTTTCACATATGCATTACAATGCCTGCTTTCATCTTACAGTTTGGAATCCTGCAAACCAGCAAAATGAGTCAGAACATGTTCCAAAGAAGGAATTGCATTGTATAGCATTTTAAGTGCATATTCAAATGCTAATATCCAAAACTATTATTTCATAACACAGACCCATAAAAAATGGAAAATTCCACCTACATTTTAGTCCCCAGAAAAAGCCACTATGCACCCACTCCTTGTAAGGACATGCAAGCATGACAATAATTGCAAAATTTTACCAACCCACTTAATTTTTCATAAAAGGCAACTCGTATAACCTGTAAGTTTACAGAAGCAAAAATAATGAAACATAAGCTTTAACATTGCAAATGTGCCAAAAAGTTGTTAATACTGGACATATTCACAGGTACAATGAAAAGACCATATAGACCTTGTTCGTGCATGGTTCATTTAGTGACCTGAATTGGGACTAGAACAGACCTGAACTTCTACCTGGACAACATGTGACCATGGTCAGGATATTTCAGGAAATGTCCCCACATCAACTAGTTTCAATCCAGAACTCTAGTTCCATCTCTCAGGTTTGAATTTTCTTAGGACTTGCCAAGAAAAAAAAAATCTAAAATCTCTTGGTTAAGAGAAAAACAAGTTTGTCTCTTAGTCACATTACACAATCATTTACTGAGTGTTTAAAATGTGCTAAACTCTCTAGTTGCTTTCTTCATATTATTTTAATTTAGAATCATCAGGCTTCTCAAATTAAAAATGTGACATATAACAACTTCCTTATTGATCTAATAAAGTTGTCGGGACCAACTAGTTAAAAAGTAATAGAAATAAGAAATCCAATTAAGTATGAGGTTATACCCAAATAAAAATGTCACAATGAGAGGACTTAAGCTCTCCCCTTCTGTGGAAATGGCCAAATGTAATTCAGAAAGCCTAAGTGGGAAATAGTTGTGAGACGTACTATTTACAATTCAAACTTCTGTATAATAGAATAATATATAAAACATCTTAAGTAACCCAAGAGAAAAATACACTATGCTTATGACGGGTAAGTCGCAAAACTATACAAATAACCAAAATTGAAAGAAAATGGTATTAAAGAAATCAAGGAAACGCAGACTCAATCAAGATGAGCCACCTATGTTTTTGTTTTCCACAGCACAAGGGCACACATTACAACTGCACATAAGAGCCATTGCTGGCAAGGGTACAGGGGCTTGCAAAACAGTTAAAGGCTTTTCTTTTTTGGAAAGCAATCAGATAATCTCTACTAAAACTTAAATGTGAATAACCTTTGCTTGAATTCCATTATCAGTAATATCTGCAAAAGTATATAAAAGGATGATTGCTTCAGCATTGCCTGTTGAAGTGAAAAAAAAGTCGGAAACAACCTAAATTTCCATCAGCAGAGGAAAGCTATCTAATCCACACACTGGAATATTCTACCGAATGAAGAAAATAAAGAAAAATTTCATACAGAAAAATATATCAAAGAAATATTGTCAATTTTTTTATTTTTTTTACTTTTTTTTTCAATTTTTTAAAAAAATGATAGAAAATTATGGGGAAATACATATGAAAACACACACATAAACACACACATATACAGACTATTGTGCTAGTACTATGAATATGCTAGATTTAAAAAAAAAAAAGAGAGATAAATGTACACAACAAACCATTACCCTGAAAGAGAAACTGGGAGCTAGATGGTAACAAAGGGGAAATTCTCAAATTTTACTTATATCCTCATGTGATGTTTACATGCTGTCCAACAAAAACATACTTGTGTAATCATCTGAGGAAAAGTAAACATGACAGATGAGAATAAAAAGAAAATAATAGACACTGGACTCTATTCATTCAACTCTATTCATTCAACTAGTCATTCAATAATGTTGTTATTAATTAAAATCTCTTAAATTGTACTCCTTTATGATGAAAAAATAATTAAAAATTGTTTTGGTCTTTTAATATATAGGGTCAAGGTATACCTGGTTGCATCAAAAATAAAGATAAATATTGTAAAACCATCAGCCTCAATGATAAAAAAAAAAAAGAGACTACAAGAAAGATTGAGTATCCAAGCTGTACTAACTGCTTTTCTTCCCATCAAGTATAAGTACATTTATTTATCTGGATTTTACTCATTTATCCATTTATGAACATGTATTAAATATGTCCTAAGTGCCGGGATTACTTCTTATCCTGGGATAGAGCCAGATATAATAACAGCTAGTCTTTGACGTCCCTGTTTAGTGAGATCAGTGAGAGAAAAAGATGAAACTCTGCCTTGCAAGATCAAATTTGAGCTTAAAGACAATTTTGAGTTATTCAGGAGTATCACAATGGGGAAGAACACATATATATGGAAGCTAAGGGACATGAAATGGCATGATCTGTTCTGTTTAGCACCATGCTTTTGTTTGGAGATCTAAAAGTTAACAGAACACAGGGAAGAGTCTGTGTGGAATGGAATAGTGGGATATATAGGACATCAAACAGGAAGAAGAGAGGCAGAAACCAAATCATGTCCAGATGTAATCCAAGTGGTTTCATCAAATAATTAGATACTGGGTTGAATGAAGAAATATGAGGCTGAAGTTTCTATCTTAGGATAATTGTTTTTGGATTTTGAGACCATGTACTAAATGGGAAAATCACTTAGAGAAGGGGGTTTTGGAGAAAAAAATGAGAGTTTTGTTTTTGACATGGTGAGTCAAAGATATCACTCACAGTAAATCTTAGTAAACAGCTGGGCCCACTAAAATGAAACTAAAGAAAAAGTAGGACTGAGAGTTATCAGTATATAAGTAGTAGTTGATGGCAGGATGTAAAATAGTGAGCCAAGTTAAATAAAATAAAGTAGAATGGGAAAGGAATAAAGAATGGAATTTTGAGCAATAGCAACCATTACAGAATACATTAGGAAAGATCTACAAAAACAACTAAGATGAAGTGGTTCTGAAAACAAATTTCCAAAGAGCTACTGAGAAAACTGTAAGATTAAGAAAAGGAAGTAAGAGGGAAGAGAGTGGTCCCAAGGTAGGAAGTTTCCACTGATCCTAAACTAAAAGACTCTGATTTCTGAAAAACTGAACAGAAATACAACCCAAACTAAAGAACTGATGTGCATTTACCAACAACTCCCAAGACCTAAAATCCCTAGAGGAAAGAGCTTTTCCTCAATGAGATACCTATATGTTTAGTCATATATATTATGTACACATTTTTCATGAAGTCAAGAAGGACAAAAAAATCCTTCGAAGTTTCTTGAATTATTCCAACTGAGATTCATTCTTGTGATTTGTGATCTGATTTTCTCACTTCTCATCTTTCTTGATTTGTATGAAATTGATACATGAATAAAAGAAATTAATAAAAACCAAATTTATATAATCTTTTTTGAATTAAATGGGTCATGTTTTATCTGTATCAGGTGTGTTCATGACAAATACATAGCCTGTTTCATATAATAATCCACTAATGTTAAATGTTTGCTTATTACAAAATATGTTGCCTTGATTTATGGCCAAGATTCTCCTATAGATTAATAGCAAATGGTGAAGAACAACCCAAAAATATAGTAATTCAGCAAATTTTAAACTACCCTCAACATTTTTCAAATGACTTGGCCAATATTTCATAGTAATGATTCATCAGCTAGAGTTAAGCAAATGACCAGCCTGGGAAACAAATCCATGGTCCTGAGTTATATCTATTTTGTAAAATGTGTTGTAGTATAGGATAATGGTTAAAAGCACATATTCTGAATTTAATCTGCTCTCTAATTCTGGCACTACTCTTACAAGTTGTATGCTGTGTACAGGTCATTGAACTTCTCTAAGATCTGGCTTCCTTCTAATTAAAACAGAGGCAATTGTAATATGTACTCCATAGTGATATTGGGAAGAATAAATGGAGATGGATGGAGAAAGGAAAGGAAAGGAAAGGAAAGGAAAGGAAAGGAAAGGAAAGGAAAGGAAAGGACAGAAGAAGATTGTCCATAGCAAGCCCTCAAACATGTTACCTGTGATAATGATTATAAGATCATGATCATGATCATGATGATGCAATATCTATTCTATAATTTATGTCTAATTGTACTGTTTTCAGGGACTGAACATTAGCACACATCCACATAACTACTCCCAGTGACATAATCAAAATAAAATACTTTGGCAAATGCAGTGTTCAATTTCCCTAACCCACAGTGTACATTGAGGTCATTTGGATATTATTGTTAGAATCATCCCAATCCACAAGCTCCTGTACTTTTTATATGATCTCTTTATACACTGTATGAAAGCGTACAAAACAGTATAAAACGTATAACCACACAAAAACCCACACATGGATGCTTACAGTAACTTTTTTCTTAATCGACAAAACTTCAAATCATACAAGATGTTGTTCTGCAGGAGAATGGATAAAGGATAAACTATGGATAAACATCCAGCTAATGGAATATTATTAACTGCTAAAAAGAAATGTGCTATCAAACCATGAAAAGCAATAGAGGAAATTTAAATGCATAAATTTAAGTGACAGAACCCAGTTCGAAAAGAGTACATACTGCATTATTCCAACTATATGACATTCTGTAAAAGGCAAAACCATGGAGACTGTAACTGCCAATAATTAGGTGAGGAAGGAGAGAATAGGCAGAACACAAGAGATTTTTCAGGACAACTGAAACTTCTCTGTATGCTACTAAATTGGTGAATGACAAATGTTATTATCCATTTGTCAAAACCCATACAATGCACACCAAGAGTGAACCTAGTATAAACTATGAACTTAATGCAATAATGATGTGTCAGTGTTGGTTCATCAATTTTAACAAGTATACCACTCTAGTGGGGGATGTGGAAAGTCAGGGAGTCCATGCAGGACAGAGAGTATACAAGAACTCTATTTTCTGCTCAATTTTCATTGTGAATGCTAAACTACCCTAAAAAAGCAAAGTCTGTTTAAAAAAATGGGTAATAAACAATTCTACAAATAATTCTGCCAAAACTTGATAACTCAGATAAAATAGACAAATTCCCTGAAAGACTCAAAATAACAAAAGTATTCCACACAAAAAATAAAATAGATAATCTGAATAGGCCTGTATCTGTCAAGGAAATTAAATCAATTATTAATAAACTTCCACAAATAAAACACCAGATACAGATGGTTTTACTACTGAATTCTACTAAATATTTAAGAAAGAAATAACACTAATTCCCTGCAATCTCTTCTAGAAAATACAAGTAGAGGGAACATGTTCCAGCTCATTCTGAGACCAATTTACCCTACTGGCAAAACTAGACAAACACATTACAACAAAAACTACGATCAATATCCATCATTAACATATATTAATGTTAAAATATTACAAAATTGAATACATCGATATAAAAAGAATCATAGACCACAGCCATGTGAGATTTATTTAAGGTATTCAAGGCTGGTTCAACATTCAAAAATGAACCAATGTAAACCACCACATCAACAAGCTAAAGAAGAAAAAATATTCATTTACATAAATTGACGAATAAAAATGATTAGACAAATTGTAACACTCAATCATAAAAAAAAACTCTCAACAAACTAGTAATAGAGGGGCATTTCTACAATTTGATTAAAAAATCTACAAAAATGCCTATAGCTACATCATACTTAAGAGAAAAAACACAACATAAGCCCTTTAAGATTGACAAAAATGCAAGGGGAGGAGTTAAGATGGTGGAGGAGTATGGAGACCCTGAGTTTTTCTCATCCTTGAAACACAGCTATATCAGCACCAAACCATTTAAAACACCTAGGAAATTGATCTGAGGATTAACCCAACAAATGGCATAACTTGAGACACAGAACTGATCAGGTATGCAGCGCAGAGAATGAACTGGAGGAAGAGAAAAACCACAGAGGGTAGGGAGCCATTTTCAGAGAGAGAGGACAGAGAGAAAAAGAAAGGGGTAGAGTGCGGTGCATTGGGATCATGCAAGAAAAGTACTCCCCCAGAAAGTAGCTGAAGAGAAAGAGAAAGAGTGAAAGCACACTCAGGAGACTAAACAAGAAAATCTGTTCCCCAAAACCACTGACAGGAGAAAGGGGAGGGTTTTAATACCACCAGGATTCTATAAACAGTGGAGCACAGAATCTGAAGTTCCGGAACTAAGTACCTGGCAGTGCTCTGGTGAGAAAGCAGAGTGAGTCCCCAGGAGCAGGCAGCAGGGTGTGAGGGTCCATGTGCCACACAGGGAGAAGTGGTTCCCCTGATTGGAGTGCATTTGGTACAGGCCATATGGCCTCCCCACGGGCAAAGATCCCAGTGAAACCCAGAGAGCAGGTATTGGGTAGTGGTATTGCTGGTATTGGGACAAAATGCCAGGGTACGGCAAAACCGGGTGCTGGTAGCATGTTTTGATTTGCCATAATCTATGAACCTCTATCACTGCACCAGCACGCAAACATTTTCTGGGGCAAGCCAGCACCCAGCCATTGCTCAGCAAGACCTTCCCCAAAAGAGTTGGCATGGGTCTAAGGCACGGGGGTCTCCAAAGTGTGGGGTTTTGAAACACATCCCCATCTGAGATAAAACTCTGGATGGATAACAGCTTAGGCACAGACAAGGCAGAGGTGGGGAGTGGACAGAGGTCTGAGACAAAAGAAGGATGATTGCGGGTAGGTGAGGGCAAAGTTCCTGTGCCAGAGACTAGGAGGCTGGGTGAAGCCATTTCCACCTCTCCCACACGAGTGCACACACACTGATCCACCCCAATAAGCTAAGCTAACCAGCACCACCTAGCAGATAACAGAACCATTATACCAAGCCCTGCCCAACTGCACCCTCCAAGCACATCCCCCAGGAGACCAGCACAAGTCACTCCACCTGCTTAGTGTATGGACAATAGAGTGTTTCGTAGTTTCAATTCTAGGGTAAACTGGATGTAACTTCCTTTGGGTTTCATTCTGTTTGCTGGTTCATTTATTTGTTTGTTCCCTTTGCCTCTGTTTTTGCTTAAACTGTTTTTTTTTTTTCCTTTCTGTTTCTTAAATACAGAAAGAGAAAAAAATTTTTTACTTTAAGTTTTTATTCTATTCCATTTTCCTTATTTTATTCTAATTTTATTATATATTTTTTAATTTTTAAATTTTTTCATATCCTTTTTATTTTCCATTCCCATTTTTCTCTATTCTATAAAGCTTCTTTCAACAAGCAGACTGAAACACACCTAGGATCAAGCTTCCTTTATTTGATTTTTTGTTTCTTTTAATTTTTTAATTTTTTCTTTTTATTTTAGTAATGTTTTTCTTTCTTCAAAATGACTAAACAAAGGAATTAACCCTAAAAGAAAGAACAGGTTGAAATAATAGCCAGGGACTTAATCAACACAGATATAAGTAAGAGTCTGAACTACAATTTAGAAACATGATAATAAGAATACTAGCTTGGATTGAAAAGAGCATAGAAGACACCAGAGAATCCCTATCTGCAAAAATAAAAGAAATAAAATCTACTCAGGTTGAAATAAAAAATGCTATAACTGAGATGCAAAACCAAATAGATACCATGACAGCAACAATGGATAAATCAGATAGGTGAATCAGCAATACAGAAAATAAAATTATGCAGAATTACGAAGCAGAAAAAAAAGGGAGACAAAGGCAAAAGAGCACAATAGAAGACTCAGAGAATTCAGTAACTTATTAAAAAGGAATAACATCTGAATCATAGGAGTCCCAGAAGATGTAGATAGAAAAACAGGGGCAGAAGGTTTAAGTGAGCAAATTACAGAAAACTTTCCTCATCTGGGGAGGACACAGACATCAAAATCCAAGAAACACAGAGAACTCCCATTACATTAAACAAAAACGACCATTACCAAGGCCTATCATAGTAAAATTAGCAAAATACACAGAAAAGGAAAGAATTATGAAAGCAACAAGGGAAAAAAAGTCCTTAACCTATTAGGGAAGACAGGTAAGGTTCATAGCTGACCTATCCATAGAAACTTGGCAGGCCAGAAATGAGTGGCAGCATATATTCAATGTACTGAATCAGAAAAATACGCAGCCAAGAATTCTTTATCCAGCAAGGCTGTCATTCAAAATAGAAGGAGATATAAAAAGTTTCCCAGACACATAAAAACTAAAGGAGTTTGTAACCACTGAACCAGCCCTGCAAGAAATTTTAAGGGGGACTCTTTGAGGAGAGAAAAGACAAAACAAAACAAAAAAGACCAAAAGCAATAAAGACTAGAAAAGACCAGAGCACATCACCAGAGACACCAACTCTACAGGCAACACGATGGCACTAAATTCATGTTTCTAAATGTAAATGGACTAAATGCTCTAATCAAAAGACATAGGATATCAGAATGGATAAGAAAACAAGACCCATCTATATGCTGCTTACAAGAGACTCATTTTATACCTAACGACACCTGTAGATTGAAAATAAGGGGATGGAGAACCATCTATCACGCTAATGGTCATCAAAAGAAAGTTGGAGTAGCCATACTTACATCAGACAAACTAAATTTTAAAATAAAGACTGTATCAAGAGATGAAGAAGGGCATTGTATCATAATTAGGGGTCTATCCACCAAGAAGATCTAACAATTGTAAATATTTATGCCCCCAACAATTGTAAATATTTATGCCCCAAATATATAAATCAGTTAATCACACACATAAAGAAAATCATTGATAAGAATACCATAAGAGTAGGGGACTTTAATACCCCACTTACAACAATGAACAGATCAGCTAAACAGAAAACCAACAAGGAAACAATGGCTTTGAATGACACACTGGACCGAATGGACTTAAAAGATATTTTCAGAACATTTCATCCTAAAACAGCAAAATACATATTCTTCTCGAGTGCACATGGAACATTTTCCAAAAGAGATCACATACTGGGTCACAAATCAATAAGTATAAAAAGATCAAGAGCATACCTTTCATAGTCTCAGAACACAACACTATGAAACTCGAAATCAACCACAAGAAAAAATTGGGAAAGACCATGAATACTTGGAGATTAAAGAACATCCTACTAAATAATTAATGGATTTTTACTCATAGGTGGATCTTGATAAACTTAACAGAAGACCATGGGGGAAGGGAGGGGGGAAAAAGTTACAGAGAGGGCAGGAGGCAAACCATAAAAGACTCATGGATACTGAGAACAAACTGAGGGTTGATGGGGGGTGGGGGAGAGGGGAGAGTGGGTGATGGGAATTAAAGAGGGCACTTGTTGGGATGAGCACTGGGTGTTGTACAGAAACCAATCTGTCAATAAATTATATTTAAAAATTAAAAAACAATAAAAGTCTGTAAGGCAATAGCCACCATAAGAAGAGTCAGATGGCAAATGGCTATACACATGTCTTTGCATTTCATATCATGGGAAAATGGATAATTTCCCTCTCTTTAGCTTTATTGAGAGGTGTCAGCAAATAAAAATAAAAGATATTTAAAGTGTAAAAAAAACAGAATGAATAGGTTAAACAAGATATTAAAGATGAAATTAAAAATAACATGGAAGCCAATGAAAATGAAAACATAACAGTCCAAAACTGTGGGAAACAAAAAAGGTGGTCATAAGAAAGAACTACATAGCAATCCAGGCCTTCCTAAAGAAGGAAGAAAGGTCTCAAATACACAACCTAAACTTACACCTAAAAGAGCTGGAAAAAGAACAGCAAATAAAGCACAAAACCAGTAGAAAAAGGGAAGTAATAAAGATTAGAGAAGAAATCAATGATATTGGGGAAAAAAAACAAAAGAGTAGAACTGATCAATGAAACCAGGAGCTGGTTCTTTGAAAGAATTAACAAAATTGATAAACCCCTAGCCAGACTGATCAAAAAGAAAAAGGAAATGGACCAAATAAACAAAATCATGAATGAAAGAGGACAGATCACAACCAACAGTACTTAAATACAAACAATAATAAGAGAATATTATGAGCAATTATATGCCAACAAATTGGGCAATATGGAAGAAATGCACAAATTCCTAGAAACATATAAACTACCAAAACTGAAACAGGAAGAAATAGAAAATTTGAACAGACCTATAACTAGTAAAGAAATTGAATCAGTAATCAAAAATCTCCTAACAAACAAGAGTCCAGGGCCAGATGGTTTTCCAGGAGAATTTTACCAAATATTTAAAGAAGAGTTGACACCTAGTCTTTTGAAGCTGTTCCAAAAAATAGAAATGGAAGGAAAACTTCCAAACTCATTCTATGAGGCCATCATTACCTTGACTCCAAAACCAGACAAAGACCCCACTAAAATGGAGAACTACAGACCAATTTCCCTGATGAACATGGATGCAAAAATTCTCAACAAGACACAAAAAAACCAGATCCAATAATACATAAGAAGAATTATTCACATGATCAAGTGGGATTTATTCCTGCGATGGTCTGGTTCAATATCTGCAAATCATCCAGCGTGAAACATCACATCAATAAAATAAAGGATAAGAACCACATGATCCTCTCAATAGATGCAGAAAAAGCATTTGACAAAATACACCATCATTTCTTGATAAAAAAAAAAACCTTCAAGAAAGTAGGGATAGAAGGAACATACTTCAAGATCATAAAGGCGATATATTAAAGACCCACATCTAATATCTCCTCAATGGGAAAGAACTAAGGTCAGGAACATGACAGGGATGTCCACTCTCACCACTGTTATCCAACATAGTGTTGGAAGTCCTAGCCTCAGCAATCAGACAACAAAAAGAAATAAAAGTCCTCCAAATTGGCAAGGAGGAAGTCAAATGTTCACTCTCCACAGATGACATGATACTCTATGTGGAAAACCTAAAAGACTCCACCAAAACACTGCTATAACTGATGTGAATTCAGCAAAGCCACAGGGTATAATATTAACGTACAGAAATCGGTTGCATTTCTATATACCAATAATGAAGCAGCAGAAAAATAAATCAAGGAATCAATTCCATTATAATTGCACCAAATACCATAAAATACTTAGGAATAAGCCTAACCAAAGAGGTGAAAAATCCATACACTGAAAACTATAGAAAGCTTATGAAAGAAACTGAAGAAGACATAAAAAATGGAAAAACATTCCATGCACATGGATTTGAAGAATATTGTTAAAATGTCAATACTACCCAAAGCAATCTACATATTCAATAAAATCCCTATCAAAATAACACCAGCAGTCTTCACAGAGCTAGAAGAAACAATTCTAAAATTTGTATGGAACCGTAAAAGATCCTGAATAGTCAAAGTAATGTAGAAAAAGAAAACCACAGCTGGAGAAATCACAATTCTAAACTTCAAGCTACATTACAAAGCTGTAATCATCAAGACAGTATGGTACTGGTACAAAAACAGACACATAGATCAATGGAACAGAATAGAGAACCCAGAAATGGACCCACAAACATATGGCCAACTAATTTTTGACAAAGGAGGAAAGAATATCCAATGGAAAAAAGACTGTCTCTTCAGCACACGGTGTTGGGAAAACTGGACAGTGGCATGCAGAAGAATAAACCTGGACCACTTTCTTACACCATACACAAAATAAACTCAAAATGGATGAAATGTAAGACAGGAAGCCATCATAATCCTAGAGGAGAAGAAAGGTAGCAATCTCTTTGACCTTGGCCGCAGCAACTTCTTTCTTGACATGACTCCTGAGGCAAGGGAAACAAAAGCAAAAATAAACTACTGGGACCTCACTGAGATAAAAAGTTTCTGCACAGCACAGGAAACAATCAGCAAAACTAAAAGGCAACTGACAGAATGGGAGAAGAGAAGGTATTTGTAAATGTAGATAAAGGGTTAGTATCCAAAATCTATAAAGAACTTATCAAACTCAACACCCAAAAAGCAAATAATCCAGTGAAGAAATGGGCAAAAGACATGAATAGACACTTCTCCAAAGAAGACATCCAGATGGCCAACCAACACATGAAAAAATGCTCAACATCACTCGTCATCAGAGAAATTCAAATCAAAGCCACAATGATATACCACATCATACCTGTCAGAATGGCTAAAATTAACAACTCAGGCAACAACAGATGTTGCCAAGGATGCAGAGAAAGAGGAACCCTTTTGCACCCTACTGGTGGAAATGCAAACTGGTGCAACCACTCTGAAAACAGTATGTAGGCTCCTCAAAAAATTAAAAATAGAACTACCCTACGACCCAGCAATTACACTACTAGGCATTTACCCAAGGGATACAGGTGTGTTTTCGAAGGTGCACATGCACTCCAATTTTACAGCAGCGCTATCGACAATAGCCAAAGTATGGAAAGAGACCAAATGTCCATCAATGGATGAATGGATAAAGAAGATGGGGAATATATATACAATGGAGTATTACTCAGCAATCAAAATCAATGAGATCTTGCCATTTCCAACAACATGGATGGAACTAGAGTGCATTATGCTAAGCAAAATAAGTCAGTGAAAAAGACAAATGTGAAATTTAAGAAACAAAACAGATGAACATACAGAATGGGAAACAAAAATAAGATATAAACAGAGAAGGAGACAAACCATAAGAGACTCTTAAATACAGAGAACACACTGAGGGTTGCTGGAGAGGTGTTGGGTGGGGGAATGGGATAAATGGGCAATGGGCGATGGGTATTAAAGATGACACTTGTTGGGAGGAGCACTGGGTGTTATATGCAAATGATGAATCACTAAATTCTATTTCTGAAATCATTATTACACTATATGTTAACTGACTTGGATTTAAATTTTTAAAAAAGATTGTCAAAAATGGAAGGATATCCCCTCTTACCCCTCCTGTTTGACACTGTACTAGGAGTTTAAGTTAATGCAGTTAAGAGAGAGGGAGGCAGGCAGAAGAAAGAAAACATATTAGAAAGTAGGAAATAAAATTGTCTTTATTTCACATGACTTGGCTCTTTACATAGAAAATCCCAAAGAATCTACCAAAACACCTTCTGCAACTAATAAGCATGTATATAGAAAGTTCTCAAGATAAAAGAATAGTATACAAGTCAATTGTTTTCCTATAAAAATTGGAATTTTAAATAAAAAGCCATTTACAATAGTACCAATATATGAAATACTTAAGGGTAAATCTAACAAAATAATATAAAATCTATATGCAGAAAACTGCAAAACACTAATTTAAAAAATGAAAAAAGGGACTCCTGGGTAGCTCAACTGGTTAAGCATCCGACTCTTGATTTCAGGTTAGGTCATGATCTCACAGTTTGTGAGTTCAAGCCCCACATCGCTCTCTGTGCTAACAGTGCGGAGCCTGCCTGGGATTCTCTCTGTCTCCCTGTCTGTCTCCCTCTCTCTCTCTCTCTCTCTGCCCCTCTCCTGCTTGCAAGCATGTGTTCTCTCTCTCTCCAAAATAAATAAATAAACTTAAAAAAATGAAAGACGTAAATAAATAAATATTTTGTGTTCATGGACTGAAAGTTTCAGTAGTGTTAAGGTATCAGCAATTCTAATCAAAATCTCAGCAAACTATTTTGTAGATATCAGCAAGCTGATTCTCAAATGTATATGGAAAACAAATGTCTTAAAATAGTCAACCCAATACCGAAGAAGAAAAAATTTGAAGGACTCATATTACCTGATTTCAAGAATCATTTTAATCCACAGTAATCAAGGCATGATACTGCTTTTTTTAAGCATATACATGAATAGAACAAATGGAGAATCCAGAAATCAATCCCCATAATTATACAACCGATTTTTTCCCAAAGATCCAAAGACAGTTCAATGGATAAAGAATAGTCTTTTCAATAAATGGTACTAAAACAACTGGATGTTCATATGGAAAAATAAATAACCTAGATAGAAACCTTATATATTACATACACACACACACACACACACACACACACACACACACACACACACATCAGAATGAATCACAGACCTAACATAAAATGCAAAATTGTAGAACTTCTAGAAGAAAATATAGGAGAAAATCTATATAAACTTGAGTTTGGGGATGTTTTTAAATATAATACCAAAGTATGATCCATAAAAACAGATGAATTGGACTTTTTTAAAATCAAAAACTTCTGCCCTGTAAAAGACACTGTTAAGAGAATGAAATAAGACAAACTATGGACTAGAGACAATATTTTCAAAAGACATGTGATAAAGGACTATTATCCCAAAATACAGAAAGAACTCTTAGAACCCAACAAAAAAATGAACATGATTAAAAATTAAGCAAAAGACCTGAACAGATCCTTTACCAAAGAATATATACAAATGATAAATAAGCATATGAAAACGTACTCAACATCATTTCTCATTAAAGATATTTAAATTGAAACAATGAGATACATGGGGTACCTGGGTGGCTCAGTCAGTTGAGCTTGACTCTTGATCTCTGTTCAGGTCGTGATCTCATGGTCCATGGGTTTGAGCCCTGCATCCGGCTCTGCACTGAAGCACAGAGCCTGTTTGGAATTCTCTCTCCCTCTCTCTCTCTGCCCTTACCTCACTCATGCTCGTTCATTCTCTCTCTCAAAAATAAAATACACTTTATTTTTTTAAATAATAAAACAATGAGATACCCTTACACACCTATCAAAATGCCTAAAATCCAAAACCTGACAATGCCAACTGATGACAAAGATATGGAGCAACAGGAACTCTCATTCACTGCTTGCTGGAACCATCTGGAGGACCGTTTGGCAGCGTCTTACAAAGCTAAATGTCGTCTTACCATGGAATCCAGCAACTGTACTCTTATGTATTTATCCAAATGACTTGCACATGTACCTCCACACAGACACATACATGCAAATGCTTATAACAGTTGCATACATGGTCTTTAGTTAATGATAATGTATTTATATTGGTTCACCAGTTGTATGACAAATGTAACACACTAACGGAAGGCATTAATAAAGCAGATAGATACTGGGTGTGAGATATACAGGAACTCTCTGTACTAACTTCACGTTCTTTCTGTAAATCTAAAGCTATTCTAAATTTCAAAGTTTATTTTTAAAATTAATATGGAATAAAACCTCTTTTTAAGAGAACATTAGAATCCTAATGATAGTTATTAATGCTTATTTTCCTTAAGTCCTAATCCTGGGTAATACTGGTCTCTCTTTACATATTGGGCTCCCATATCCCAATTTATTAAAACTCCCTGAGTAACTCAGATCCAAGTCTGACCCAGGCTTAAAATGCACAGTCTTAAAATTCTACCACCCTGTTTTAACACCTTTAAAAATACGAAAATCCATTAATAAAACAACTATAATATGGAGGAGTGGAAGGGGAGACATTTATTCAGTCATTTCATTCATTCAGCAAACATTTGATTTAAATATTATGTGCCAAACCAGAGCACCTGGGTCGCTCAGTCAGTTGAGCACCTGACTGTTGATTTCAGCTTGGGTCATGATCCCAGGGTCGAGGGATCAAGCCTGCTTCCACATTGGGCATGGAGCCTGCTTAAGACTCTCTCTCTCTCTCTTGCCCTCTGCCCCTCTCTCCTGCTCACACACTCTCTCTCTCTCTAAAAATAAAAACAAAAAAATATTTTAAATGAATGAAAGAATAAATGAATATTATGTGCCAAACTCTGTGTGAAGCACATGAATGCAAAGATGTATTAAACATAATGAAGACAGTTTAAACATGTTCCCAAATATTTTATTTATTCTTCTTAGTGCCTAGAGTAATATCTGAGCAGAGTAGGAACAATAATATTTCTAGAATAAATAAAACATGAGTACAATGTAATCCCTGGCTTCAAGGATCACAGAGTCAATTTGGAGAGATGATATACAAAGATAATTATAATACTTCACGTATTTTAATTGAGGTACATAAAAGGCTTATAAAATCACAGATCAATTCTAACTAAAAGACTTCATTATAGCAATGATATTTGAAGAAAAACACATATTCCTGCTCCAAGATTTCCCCTGAAGCCTCCTGAGAAAATATATAGTTTACCCAATTCCTTACTTACTATCACTGTTTGAAAGTGTCATCAGTGTCTAGAACTTAACAGGGTCAATAGGAGACATCTTATTCCTCCTCCCCCACTCCACTCTTCCCTCCTATTCTAGTCTTCTCCATCTCTGTAAATAACAGTTCCTTTCTTCTGGTTCCTCAGACAAAAAACCCAACAGTCATCATTGTTTCTCCTGTATTTTTCACACTACACATTGGTTAACCTGTGTTCCTTATACCCACAACTCATATTCTATCCATTAGTAATCACCTATCAGAGCTACTTTTAAATTATATCCTGAATATAAAACATTTCTGTGCTTCCACTGCTCCTGGGGTACCATCATATCTCTTTGATCTAATTCAGCTCCCTAATTCTATTCAGGCTTTTCCTAGAGATTATGTCTATAAAGTGGTCAGAGTAATTTTTTTTCTTTTTTTTTCAATATATGAAATTTATTGTCAAATTGGTTTCCATACAACACCCAGTGCTCATCCCAAAAAGTGCCTTCCTCAATACCCATCACCCACCCTCCCCTCCCTCCCACCCCCCATCAACCCTCAGTTTGTTCTCAGTTTTTAAGAGTCTCTTATGCTTTGGCCCTCTCCCACTCTAACCTCTTTTTTTTTTCCTTCCTCTCCCCCATGGGTTTCTGTTAAGTTTCTCAGGATCCACATAAGAGTGAAAACATATGGTATCTGTCTTTATTTGTATGGCTTATTTCATTTAGCATCACACTCTCCAGTTCCATCCACGTTGCTACAAAGGGCCATATTTCATTCTTTCTCATTGCCACGTAGTACTCCATTGTGTATATAAACCACAATTTCTTTATCCATTCATCAGTTGATGGACATTTAGGCTCTTTCCATAATTTGGCTATAGAGTAATTTTTTTAAACAGAGCAGGTCATATAACTCTCCTGGTTTCCTATGAGACTTATGATAAGTTCTCCTTACCATCACCTACACAGCCCACCTTTTATTTCTCATTCCCTTACTCTTCCCTTTGTCCTTTGTGCTGTAGCCACACTAGCCCTCTTGCTCCTTGTTAAACATGCCAAACTTACACTCATTCCAAAGTCTTTACATTGGCTCTTTCCTCTGCGGCAGTTCTCTTTTCCCAGATTCCCCCAAGGCTTTCTCCATCTCAACAGCAAGGTCCCCTCCTTAAAGGGGCTGTTTCAGTGTACCCTTCCAAAAATTGCACTGATATTCATTCTATATTACTTACTTTCTTCATAAAATATACTTTGATATTGGGGCATCTGGGTGGCTCAGTCGGTTAAGCATCCGACTTTGGCTCAGGTCATGATCTCACAGTTTGTGAGTTTGAGCCCCGTGTCGAGCTCTGTGCTGACAGCTTGGAGCCTGGAGCCTGCTTCGGATTCTGTGTCTCCATCTCTCTCTGCCCCTCCCCCGCCCTTGCATTCTGTCTCTCTCTCAAAAATAAATAAAAACATTAAAAAATTAAAATACATACATATATATATACACACATATAATTTGATAGTAAGTGTTTATTTGTTCACATTTATGTTTTATTATTTATTGTCTGACACCCAAGTTACCATCTTAAGCAAGATGTTCTTTGGAGAACATCTGGGAAATGTCTGTTTATAATAAGCATTGATGTATTCATCTAAGAATGTGAACTCCACAAAGTTAGGGACTTTGTTTGTTCTGAACTAATAAACAAGACTTGGTACATTAAATAAATGAATGAATGAGTGAATGAAAATAATGGGAAAATTGCCAGGCAAAGAAGGGAAGAAAACATGATAAATGCTGAGGTAGCAGTGATACATAGAGTTGGAATGAGAAATATTAGAATAAGATACTAAAAAAAAAGTTTTGGGGCGCCTGGGTGGCTCAGTCATTTAAGAGTCTGACTTCAGCTCAGGTCATGATCTCATAGTTCAGGGATTCGAGCCCCGCATCAGACTCTGTGCTGTCAGCGCTGAGTCCTCTTTGGATTCTCCATCCCCTTCTCTCTGCCCCTCCTCGCCTGCACCTCTCTCTGTCTCTCTCAAAATAAATAAATAAACTTAAAAAAAAAAGTTTTGATTAAAATTTGTACTTATCTGCCTACTTAACATGTTTGAACTTAATCATGTAGGCAATGAGGGAGAGTCATCAACAGAATGACTTGATTTGGTTTTTTGTTTGCTTTTGTTTTGGTTTTTTTTTTAATTTTTGGTTTTTGTCGTTTGGAATTTTAGGGTGTTTGGGAGAGGCAGGTGTTTTATTGTTTCCAGAAACCTCACACATGAAAATCGGATGGCTTGACTGGAGTTTGAAAACTAGATTTGTGATTATTTCAGCAAGAGAGTAAAGACTCTGGATTAATTTCAAAGTGTTTTTCTGTGGTAAAATAGATAGCATTTGGTGACTGATTAGATAGCATTTGGTGACTGATTAGGAATGTGGTAAAGAAAGAAGCCTAATTTCTGGTTTGAGTAGCTCTATGTTCAATAGTATACTAAATAAGTTAGGGTGTTCAATATGAGAAGGAAAGGTGCTTTGAGGAATAGGAAATAATTTTATTGGGGATAAAATGCATGTGAAATGGCTTCTAGAAATCCTAGTGGATATTGTGGAAATGTATAGAAACATGTCTAATGGACAACTGAAAATAATGTCTGCAATGGTACTGGCTTTATACTGCTGTATCACAGATTACCACAACTTTAGTAGCTTAAAGCAATACACATTTGTTAGCTAAGCATTTCCACGGGTCAAGAGTCCAGGCACTGCTTAGCCAGGGCATAAACAGCAAAGTGAATGATCATAAAGCCAATGTTCCAATGTTTATGAGACTAGCCTGAGGAGTCCCCAGCACACATGGTAGTAAGAAATACTGCCAAGGAGACTCAGGTATCATAGGCATATAGGTAGGGTCTCGGAACACTATATAAAATTAGAGATTTCCTGCTATACGACCTCACTGCTACCCAAATGAGGTCTGGGAAGATTTGGATACATAAATAATTACTGGAAAAAAAATAGTAAGTACTAAAAAAATTCTTTTTTTTTAATTTTTTTTAATGTTTATTTACTTTTGAAGGAGAGAGAGAAAGACAGAGGGTGAGTGGGGGAGGGGCAGAGAGAGAAAGAGAGACACAGAATCTGAAGCAGACTCCAGGCTCTGAGCTGTCACCACAGAGCCTGACACGGGGCTCAAACTCATGAGCCATGAGATCATGACCTGAGCTAAAGTCGGACTTCAGCTTAACCGACTGAGCTACCCAGGCACCTTGTACTAAAAAAATTCTTTTAAAAAAATAGGAAGAGGAGCCAAAGAATCAGGAAAACAATTGTTAAGAAAGACAAAGAATAAAAATGGTAAAAAGAAAGTACTATGCCACATCAGCTTCTGTGGAGTGGTTAAACTGAATGCAGTATCTAGCAATTTCTAGAAGAAATTGCCGCCACCCCCCCCCCAGTCTTACAAATAGGGAGGACTCGGAATAGAGAACTGGTTACACAAATGAAGAAAAGGCAGAGGAGTCAAACAGAAGAAGGTGAGACAATCGAAAGGTCAGCGACTCTAAGAAGCCCTTTCCATCCCTACAGTAGAAAGGACGAGGGAAGGAGATATTGTTATTCGAGCCCAGAAGTGCAGGTGGGTCCTGGAAGCTGGAACTATGGAGGAGAATGAACTCTCTAGCACAGGAGCTGTGTCAAAGATGAGCAGCTGCCAGTGGTGCTACTTGAGGCAGAAGGGACAGTGAGAAACCCCCTTGGTGGTTAGTGTTCTACCCTCCACCAGTGCTTCCCATGGGCCATGTCTGTCTGGAATCCTGTAGGCCATCCCGAGAAAAGTGTTCTCTGTCACCGGGAAGGGATGTCAAAGAAGAGAGAACGAGCACAGAGTAAGAGGAAGGAGCTAAATGAAGAACAGATGAAGACTGAAAAGAAGCAGCCCCCAAATAATAAGCCCCCCTTCAGGGTAGAATCTCTATGTTTAACAAACAACTTTTCGAAATTTTAGATGGGGGCATTGCTACAATCATAGATGTCACTGGCCCAAGTACAAATGAGGTGAGAATAAATAATGAGATTGTTGTTGGTGCATGACTTAAGACATCAGTCTTCTTAGTGTTTTTTTATGAAGCTGTCTTGACATTTTAATAGAAGTAAGATTCTTTTCTAAGAAGTAATGAAAGCCACATAGCTGATTAAATAAAAGCAGATTGAGATATTAGCACATTTTTAGTATACTGAGCTTTTGAATTTGCTGCAAAAAATGTATCCATTGGGAAAACAGCTTTGCTATGAATTAATCCCCAAAGGGTCTTTAAACTAAAATCATTTCTAACCAAATTCAGTTTCTAAAAAGTCATTAAATTTCTGCTTGAATAAAATACCTACTTATTTAAACACTGCTTGTTTTAAGTATTTATGAAAAAAAAAAAAAAAACCTAAGTAGTTAATCTAGTATATCACTGAAATAGAAGCCAGGTACCAAGGTGATAGCATTCACTGCCACTAACTGGCTGTGTAAACTTTGGTGAATCAGTTACAAATGTATGACTAAACCCCCAAACCCCTGTAGTACATAGAAAGAATAAACCTGTCTTACCAATTACAGGGTGGTACTGAGGCCCAAGAAAATCCAATGTTTAAAACACACAATATGAAAAGCACCTTGAAAAGTTAAAAATGCCTAATAAAAAGTAAAAGAATAATCTAAATAGTAAGACATGTTTAATCAACTTTTAAAATAATGCAGTCAACATCCATTATTTACTAAAAATAGATTTTAGGAGAGGTTACATAAACTAGATTCAATTGGAGGGGGAAAAAATAGAAGCTTTAGGCAAGTCATTTGTTAGCATATTGTAGCCATTAAAATCTTCTAAAAAATCTCATGTCCTAAGAACTAACCATTTCCATTCTATTTTTCAGATAAATGATGAAAATGCCAACTTTATACTAATATAACATTAACTTTACTTATCAGCTTAATGAAAATTTCAACCACTGGGATCTAGAGAAATCAATATAAGGACCTAGTTAAATTAAAGAGACTCTTCCAAAAGTGAATAACAGTTAAATACATACAATATTATAAATGGAATATGAATAATTCCATGCCACTTTGACAACATTATTTTATTTCAGTGTAAAACAACAAAAAGGAAAGGCTTTCAACATATAAACTACTAGATCAATAATATATGAATGTAACAAAAATTAACTAGGCAGTCCTAATGAACACTATAGATAAATTAACAGAAAGGCCAAGGAAACACCAAGAGCCCAAATTCCCGTCAGAGATATGCAATCATAGATAAACTTATAAGCTCCATGCTAGTACTCCAATAATAAATCAATTTCCATTTATTAAACCATATTATGTGGACACCAGTATTACTTGGAGAAACCAGTTTGTAGTAAATAAGGCTCTCTTTTTTCCAAAATCCAAAGTACTTGATATTTCCCATTATATTCTATCTTTTGCTCAAATTATTTGATAACAGAACTGTTCTGCGTGTTTTTATGTTTTGCTTTTTGTCCAAGTTACCATCTTAAGCAAGATGTTCTTTGGAGAACATCTGGGAAATGTTTGTTTATAATAAGCATTGGTATATTCATCTAATGGCTGCTTCGAGAACATACTCATCGAACAAAATGTACCATGCCTTATTCATGGGTTTGTGCAGTGCCCTACCTAGTACAGGGCCATTTACACAACAGATAATCTACTGAAAATCATGTATCAGTGAATTCTGCCATTTGAAGAATTTAGTAGGCACAGTATTTTGAGATATGATAAGTTTTTAATGTTTATTTACTTTTTTTGAGAGACAGAGAGAGAGAGAGATAGCAGTGGAAGGACAGAGAGAGGGGGAGACACAGAATCCAAAACAGGCTCCAGGCTCTGAGCTGTCCGCATAGAGCCCAATGTGGGGCTTGAACCCATGAACCGTGAAATCACGACCTGAGCTGAAGTCGGATGCTCAACTGACTGAGCCACCCAGGTACCCCTGAATATGATAATTTAATGTCTAGAAAGACTAAGAAATTCTGAAAAACACCACATACAAATTCAAAATATAAGGTAAAGTTTATATACATATAAAGACTTAAAAATTATTAGATATTTTAGAAACGATGGAATCTAATGCCACTATTTTGTAAAATGCATACAGGGGTGCCTGGGTGGCTCAGTAGGTTGAGTGTCTGGACACCAGTAATCAGGTCATGATCCCAGGGTTGTGGGATTAAGCCCCATGTCAAATTCTGCTGAGTGTGGAGCCTGCTTGGGATTCTCTCTCCCTCACCCTCTTCCCCTCTCCCCTACTCACACACTATCTCTCTAAAATAAATAAATAAACAAACAAATAAATAATAAATAAATATTAGTTTCATTTTTAAATTTTTATATAAATTTTAAAAGATTGGGTATGAAATAGATCCTAACTTTTACAGACCTAGATTTTATTTGCATTTGAAAATACAGGGTATACATTTTAGAGATTTAAACATTATTTTTTATTATTATTTGTGTGTGTGTGTGTGTATGTGTGTGTGTCCAGGTTTTTATTTGGACATAAGTTTTCAGCTCAGTTGAGTAAATACCTAGGATTATTATTGCTAAATTGTATAATAAAATTATGCTTCGCTTTGCAAACAATTGCCAACTGTCTTTCAAGGTGTCTGTACCACTCTACATTCCCACCAGCAATGATTGAGAGTTCCCCTTGTTCCACATCCTTACCAGCATTTGACATTTGTGACATTTTTGGATTCAAAAATGCCACAAATGTGAAATGCTAGTGAGATTTAAATGTTATTTTAAGAGATAGAGTGTGAAATAAATAAAGCGTTCAACATTAAGAATTGTGACGTCTTCAGTCTGTGAGTTCGAGAACTGCATCAGGCTCCAGGCTGACAGTTCAGAGCCTGGAGCCTGCTTTGGATCCTGTGTCTCCCTCTCTCTAACCCTCCCCTGCTCATGCCTCTGTCTGTCTCTCTCTCTTTCTCTCAAAGATAAATGAATATTAAAAAAAAAATTTTCTTAAAGAATTGTGGAGTCTTTGGGGCACCTGGGTGGCTCAGTTGGGTAAGCGTCTGATTTCAGCTCAGGTCATGATCTCACAGTCCATGAGTTCGGGACCCGCGTCAGGCTCTGTGCTGACAGCTCAGAGCCTGGAGCCAGCTTCGGATTCTGTGTCTCCCTCTTTCTCTGCTCCTTCCCAACTCATGCTATGTCTCTCTCTGTCTCTCAAAAATGAATAAATGTGAAAGAAAGAAAGAAGGAAAGAAAGAGAAAGAAAGAAAGAAAGAAAGAAAGAAAGAAAGAAAGAAAGAAAGAAAGAAAGAGAAAGAAAGAAAAGAAAAGAAACAAATTGTGGAGTTTCAACACCACCACCAAAAGAGCTAAAATTTAAAGGATTGACAATACCAAGTGTTGGTGAGAATGTGAGCAACTGAAATGCTCATAAATTGATAGCAGAAGAAGGTAAAATGGTAAACTATTTCAGAAAACTACTTAAAAATCTAAAGAAGACCAATCAACATGTATCTCAAAAATTCTACTTCAGGATATATGTCCAATGGAAATACGTGTGTATGCCTACCAAATAACGTGCAACATTTGTAATAGTCAAAAACTAGAATCACCAACATATCTCTCAAAAGTGGAATAAATTTATTGTTGTATATTACTCATGCAAGGAATCTTAAACAAAAAAGAGTAAACTACTGCTATACGCAATGACACGTACAAACCTCACAGATATAATGTCATGGTTAAATGACATATAACAGACTAAACCTCATTATCTGATATAACTTTCAAGATGTTGGACAAGAGGTGGCAAAGGTAAAAAAGTGAAATAATCCCCAAAGTGTCCCATGACTAGTGGACTAGTGTCCACATGGTGGTGGACAACAATGCAGAGTGGTGGTCACACTGAGCTTTGGAGATGAAAATTGGAATTGGGGGCTGCAGAGAAGGCTAGGCAGAGTATCAGAGAGAAAGCATCTCCAAGACAGAGAACTAGAAGGCCTAATTAAGGTGATCATATGATTTATCACCTAAGCTAGTACATTTTGGTGAGTGAAAGGGCATGTGATTAATAATTATGCCAGGACGACACATATAAATCAGACCTGCCTTTGGCAAACAGATATAATCAAATCCTACCATTCACTGTTGATTTCTGTTGAAGGTTGGTCCTAAATAGTTTTCTGGAACACACTAGTTGCCTCTGCTGTAAGGATCTTTTCCTGCCCATCCCAGGTGTGAGGTGCTTCTCGTGAGTTCTGTCTCCACAGTGCACCTAGCTGATATTCATACATGCAGTCACTGTTTATCAAAACTCCCTGATGGGTTAGAGATTCTGGCTTGAGCACACTTCTTGTGTAATTTCACATACTTTACCAAAGTCAGCTTCTATAAATCTTTGTATAGGGTAGTGATGTTTGCACAATGTTATGAATATACTAAAAATCATGAATTATATGCTTTAAAGAGGATAAATTTCACAGTACTGAAATACATTTCTAGGCCCAAGGGAAGCCTGTCAGGGGTGTCACACATCAACAGACCAAAACTTAGATAACTTCCATGTCTGTATAAATACTTCTCTTGACCAGAAGCACAGTATAGACAGTCAGTCATGCCTGAATACCAAGCCAACTCTGGGCTCTGTACTTATTTCCTTATTCCTAATTCATTTCCTGTTTTTCTCTTCCTTGTTCCTTATGCCTTCTCCCATAAAAGCATCCTGTCTTCTACCCATTTTGTAATTCCTTGAACCCTTGGAAATAGAAATTGCCCACTTAACTGTTAAATAAGGTTTGTATCACCTGCACTGTCTTTAATTATTTTTCACAATGATACGTGAATTGTATCTCGATAAAGCTATTATAAATTAAAAAAAAAAACTTGTGTTGGCCATAAAACACCAGTCCAAACGTTCTGCCAAGTAATCATAGTCCCTCATGCAATCCCCATCTCTGTCATGACCCTCTACATGTGGGTCTCAGAAGGTGCAGGTGATTATCTCAGAATTTCTTTCCCACAGATTAGCACTAGGCTTCTTATGCAAGTTGGCACAGCACCATTTCTTTATACTAAAGGGAATGAAGCAGTTGTTATCAAAATCCAGGCGGTGTCCATCAGAAATATCTAGAGAACTTATTAAAAGTAGGTTGTTTGGCCCCACTACCAGATCCAATAGGTCTAGGTGAGGTCTAGAATTTATAATACTCACAAGTCCCCAAGTAATGCTAATATCACTAGTCCAGATACTACACTTGGAGAATTACTGAGCTAAGCCTTCATGTACCAAAAACAGGTGAATAAAAACGGTCACTTATAATCTTCCACCAGGTGCCTAGTTGCCTGATATTTGCAAAACTAAGAACAACTCATGTGACCCTTCTCAAAAAAGAATCAGCATCTCTTAAGTTATAATTTTAAAATTGAACCTGTAAAGGAAGGAAAAGATACTTCAGGTGAAGAATGAGAAATTCAAGCTGTAGTGACACTGACACATTTGGGAAGAAATCTTGAAGGTTTCTGACTAAGGGTCTAGGTGAGCAAAAGGTAGTTAATAGTTTTTTTTTTCCTTTTTTTCCTTTTCCTAAAATATATTATTGAAGTACAGTTCATGTATAATGAAGTAACATACGATGTTATGTTAGTTTCAGGTGTACAACACAGTGATTTGACAATTCCGTACATTACTTAGTGCTCACCACGCAAAGTGTGGTCACCAGCTGATGCCATATAACATTACTACCATATTATTGGCTGTATCCCCTGTGCTGCACTTTTCATCTCCATGCCTTATTTATTTTATAACTGGAACTTTGTATCTCTTAATCCCCTTTACCTATTTCACCCATCCTCTCATCCACCTCTCCTCTGACAAACACCAGTTTGTGCTCTGTATTTAAGAGTCTGGTTTTTTGTTTGTTCTTTGCTTGGCTTTTTAGATTCCACATACAAGTAAAATCATATGGTATTTGTCTTTCTCTGTCTGCCTTATTTCATTTAGCATAAAACACTGTATGTCCATCCATGTTGTTACAAATGGCAAGATTTCATTCTTTTTATGGCTAATATTTCATTATACACACATTATACACACATTATCCATTCATCTATCTATAGACACTTAGGTTGCTTCCATATCTTGGCTACTGTAAACAACACTGCAATAAACATAGGGATGTGTATATATATATATATATATATATATATATATATATATATATGCAATAAACATAGGGATGTGTATATATATATATGTATATAGGGATGTGTATATATATATATATATATACACATCCCTATGTTTATTGCATATATACACACACACACACACACACACACACATATTTGAATTAGTGTTCTCATTTTCTTTGGGTAAATACCCAGTAATGGAATTACTGGATCACATGGCATTTCTATTTTTAATTTTTTGAGGAAAGTCCATAATGTCTTCCACAGTGCTTGTACTAATTTATATTCCATCAACATTGCATGGGGGTTCCCTTTTTTCCACATCCTCACCAACACTTGTTATTTCTTATGTTTTTAATAGTAGCTATTCTGACAGATATGAGGTTATATCTCACTGTGGTTTTGATGTGCATTTCTCTGATGATTAGTGAGGTTGAGCATCTCTTCATGTGTCTGTTGGCCATTTGTATGTCTTATTTGGAAAAAAATGTCTGTTCAGGTACTCTTCGAATTTTTTAATCAGATTATTTGGGGATTTTTGATATTGGGTTATACAAGTTCTTTACATATTTTGGATATTAACACTTAATCAGATATGTAACTTGCAAGTTTCTTCTCCCATTCCGAAGGTTGGCTTTTCGTTTTGTTGATTGTTTCCTTTGCTGCGCAGAAGCTTTTTATTCTGGTGTAGTCTCAATAGATCATTTTTGTTTTGTTTCCCTTGCCTCAGGAAACATATCCATAAATATGTTGCTAAGGCCAATTATTGCTTATGCTTTCTTTTAGTTTTCTGGTTTCAGGTCTCACATCTAGGTGTAATGGTTGAGATTCTGAGCATGAGTTTCTTTTGAACAGTGTTTCAGTTGCAGATACTTGACAGCAAAGGTCCAGGAAGCATCATAGTTTGGGGAAGGAAGAACAGTTAAGAAAGACGGCAGGGAAATTTACAAACAAAAGCAGAACCTGAAAGCAAGCAAAGGTATTTCACAAGGCAGGCATTCCCACAGTGTTAAGACGCAGGGGGAAAATACGATCTGAAAAGGGATTCTTGGATTTTCAGAGAAAGATAGAACAGAGTTATTTTGGAGCTGGCAACAATCTTCATGATCACATAAGGCAGTGTTTAAAAATATTTGCCCATCCCCCTCAGGAATACATTTTATATATATTCAGCAAAATCCATACAAGTAAAACACAAAAATGGAAGTTTTTAAAGACATGCATTTTGTTATTTTCTGCTTCATTTGGTCAAGCAATGGGTCATGACATGAACTTAAAAAAAAAAAAAAACCACTGATCTAGTTTAACCTACTCATTTCATAGAGGTGGGTGATTACAAAAAGGTAAAAGACAATGACAAATTCAAGATTCACATGAAGGATATATGACATCCAATCCAGTATAAGGCCAAATAAAGGATCCTGGCTTTATCAGTTGGTTCTCCAGAGAAGCCAAAACAATGGAATATACAGAGATCTATTTAAGAGGAAATTTAGTATAAGAATTGGCTCACATGGTTGTGAAGGCTAAGTCCCAAGATCTGCCATGTACAAGCTGGAGAATCAGGAAAGCCAGTAGTGTAATTCAGTCCCAGTCTGAAGGCCTAAGAACTAGAAGGCTGAGGGGGTACATCCCTCTCTGAGTCTGAAAGCCTGAGAACCAGGAGCACCAACGTCAAAGGGCAGGAGAAGATGGATGTCTCAGCTCAAGCAGAAGGAAAGAATTTGCCCTTCCTCTGCCTTTTTGTTCTCCTCAGGCCCTCAGGGGATTAGATGAGGCCTGTACACTTTCTGTTAGGGTGATCTGCTTTACTCAGTCTCAAATGCTAATCTCTTCCACAGACACCCTCGCAGACACATCTAGAAATAATGTTTTACCAGCTACCAGGGCATCCCTTAGCCCAGTCAAGCTGACAAATAAAATTAACCATCACATAGCAAAATCATTTGCCATGAGTTTAAGCTTAAAAAACACCTCAGACTTTTTAAAAAGTTTACATGTTTTAGCTTTTTAATGCTTATTATTAAGACATTTGTACATACACATTTGTATTTCTGTCTGCCTACCACAATAATAAGTCTATTAAAAAATATACAAATATAGTTTACAGTATACTGTCTTGGTTCCAGGTACCCCCAACTTTGTTTGCTCAGGTACGTTTTCTAAATTTTGGCTCTGGGCCTCCTAACAGGCAGGCTTCACTAGTCCCTGGGAGTCCTGGTCCTTTGCTCTTTCCACTATATTACTACTCTGCTCTTCGGTCATCTGCCAAGAAGATAGAGTAGAATTTTTGGAGTCCCAGAGATCTGGTTCAAAAGTAATTTGTGCAATTTTTAATTGTAAGATATTGGGCAGGCACCCTTCTCTCCGTAAGTCTCTGCTTTCTTCATGTCTAAAATCTACGTAATCCTGCCAACTTTAGTAAAATACTGTATAGTACTATGTAAACATTTTTTCTTTCCTCACCCAAGATAAACAGCTTAGTATCTGGCATAAAGTGGCACTCAATATATATCATTGCCTACACCCATCACCACATCTTTCCAAACTGCTGTCCCAAAGAGTGGGCTCTGCTCTAAATTCTCTCTTCATTATGCCTCTACTTGCTCTCCTATGCCAAAAGCTAGCACAAGTGGTTTGAGTGTCCAATGAGGGGACAGGAAACAGGTTTTCTCTGTATAGCACATCTCTTCAGAAGAATTTACATCTAAGACAGTAAGAAGAGGATCAGGGCTAGCTGAAGAGAATTTTTCAATGTAGGAAGTAAAAATTATGAGAATTTCTCTTTGAAAGAACTTGATTTAAACCTCTCTTCACAAAATTTCATGTTTTACATTTATCCATGTATTCAGTTAACTCTCCCACTAAACTACAAACCTTTTGAGGGCAAGGCCTGTGTCTGTCTTATATTCTTTCCATGGTGCCTATCCCTATTATCTTCATACAGAAAGCTACTAATTGTGTGCTGAATCAGTAATATCCAGTTTTATCCAGTTTGGGGGTTTAGAACCTTGCATAATGGTTCTCTTTCCAGAACCTAAGCTGTTCTTAGTAGAGAGCAGTGAGTAACCAATCTATTACAGCAACGAATAAACAGTCCAGTGAAAGCATCCAAGCAAATGCTACCTAGGGGTTCTTCTCAGTAGAGATCTGGGCACACAGACTAAAAATAAAACCAATGTCCCTCTGTCCCCACAGCTTCAAGTATGTGCTTTGATTTGAAACAGATGGATTTGCTTTGAGTGCAATACTCCTGATAACTAGAAAATAAACTATACTTTCTGATAATTTAGAATACCCAAGCCTCATGATTCAAGAAAATATATGGAGAAATGTCATCACCTGCTTAACTCCCCTAAAGAGTTTCCAGAATAAAATGGCTGAGGCTGTTTAGCTATGTTCACGTAAACATTTTTAAAGGGAACAAGCCAGACTCCTTGTCATGCCTGAGGACTAGAATAGATCAGATGTAAATAAGACTCTAAGTCTCTAAAAATATAAGTTAATAATATTTTGTGTGTATATATATGGAGCTGCTTTAGTTTGAAGAACACTCATAGATAGGCCTCATAGGATTCTCCCTTGTAAGCACTCTGGGAGATACGAGTGTTTTGTTTCCATTTAACGGATGAGGAAACTGAAGGGTAGAGAAGTGATTTTTCCAAAGTCATTACCCAAAGGTTAATGCTTTCACATCCTGAGCTGTTTTATTCTTTAAATCTTGCAGTTTCACTACTGATCTTTGCTACTATATTGTTCTGATTTTCCTTTATTCTATCTTGGTGTCTGTGGAAAATATTGCTAATGAGGTACTTTCCTCTAGCAGGGTTACCATGTGATGGCAATTTCCACCTTGAATCACAGCAGTAAGAAAAATAACAAAGGAAGAATCACAAAGAGCATCTGCTGATGATAGCAAAGGCTATGGAGGGGCTGGAATGGAAAATTCTGGGAACAAGACTGAAGCTTCCCTTAATAAAAGCTACACAGCACTTTATGCATGGATCTCTTAAAAATTTTTCTTCAGTCGTCAGTAAATGGCAATGATCTAGAATGTAGGACTGCAGTAAGCAATTTTAGGTAAGCTAATGGTACGAAATGACCTGAGACTTTGCATGTGCTGCCACAATTTATATACAACCAGGAAATTTTATGGTACAGCATTAAAGAAGAATGGCTTAGCTAGATGATGTCTAAGCTCCATGACCTTCCATTGCCTTATATCTTTACAATAGCAGCAGATGCCTTTATGCCTTTATGCCTTTAGCCTTTATAACTACCAGGACTGATTCATGCCATTCTCTCTTTTAGGGCTGACTTCAAAGGCTTTTCTGTTGCTGCAGTAAGTGCCAATGCAGCTATATTGCTCCGCTTTAATTAAGCTTTCAATTATAATCTTGAATCCTACATGCTTCATGCCAACTGCCATAACTATCAGCTTTAATCTGACATTTCAAAAAACAGAATTTCAAATATCAAATATGCATTCCATATTTCTCTCCCTAAAAAAACACTCAAGCTGTGCCAATATTGGGTTTCAGGATTCACTTATTTATCAAAAATTTAGTAATAAGCTGCTTAAAAAACACTCCCAAGTTTTTGGACCAACTAAGGAAATTTTAATTATGGACTGGGTGTTAGGTGATATTAGGAAATTACGTTATTTTTGTTAAGTGCAATAATAATTTGGGTTTGTGGGGGAACAGTCTTTATTTTAGTAAATACCAACTAAAGTATTTGTTTAAAAAGTGTCATAATATCTGCAACTTATTTGTTAATGATTCTAATAAAAAATAAATATACATATATATCAAGAGAGACAGAAAGTTATAGGTGATAATATAAAGCAAATATAGCAAATATAAAAATCACTGAGTGTAAGTTGTGGATATATGTGCTAATTATATCAACTTTTCATCTTTTCTGTATATTTGCATATTTTCATAATAAAATGTTGGAAAAATAATCCTGTATTACATGTCTCAAAAATTGCAGCACTAAGGTTGAAAAATAAAAATAAAAATAAAACAAAGCCCCTGACTTCACAGTCCAACAGTCTATATAAAGGTATGTAAATACATATATAATTATTGTAATTTGCAATGAAGATAGTACCAATGGTAGGTAGTAAGACACTTGGCACAGGAGAGGAAAACTATAATTCTGCCTACTAATGTCAGGCAAATATTTCCATGAGGACTGATGCTTATACAGGGGCTCAAAAAATACACAAGCAGGGAAGGTACTGTTGGCAGAGTGATAAGCATCACTCCAGACTCTTGAGACGGCATGGAAAGGTTGGGGAACAGCACACTCAGGGTGAGTGGGGCACTGAGTATGAAATGGAAAGAGGGGGAGAGGAGTCTACAAAGCTACACAAAGACTGGGGATCTGATAAGAAGAGCACATTCTGCTAAAGAACTGCAACAGTTTTCTGGAGTTTTACTCAACAGTTTTACTCAAAAAATTAAAAAATGATCATTAACTAGACTTAATGTGGTGGTCATTTTGCAATATATACAAATAACAAATTATTATGTTATATTCCTGAAACTAACATAATACTATATTCCAATTACGTCAGGTAAGAAAGAGGATGACATTGGTTGAAGTTATTATCTATGACTTCCTAGGTGTAGTTATTCAAACTCCCGGATCTGATGCCGACTTCTTGGTCAGCATCATGTAGAAATGACCTTAAAGTTTCCCAACAATTTGAGGAAAATCATGGCTGATTTTTTTCTGGTTAAATGAGCTGAGAGAATGCATGCCATATTCATGCCAACAGAGATTAAACAGTGAAAACTGTTTATGATAAGGAATTAATATATAAATAAATATGTACCATTTAAGAAAATATAACATGCAAACACAAGGATTAAGAACTAAGCCAAAGAAAAAATAGTTTAAGGAAGATTGTTCATATTATTAAAAGATTAATAACTTTGAGGAACTTTTCACTTGTGTGTGAATCCAGCCATTAATACTGAAATTTTTTCTTCAAAAATAATTGACTATTTACTTGAAGCTTATGACAAATAATTCTGCATTGAATTCTGGATACCAAAAGCAAATGAAGACAAGGCCGCAGTGAAATGATTATGCAAGGTAGAAAAATACTGTGTTTTAATATGCACTTTGCACTTTTTAAAATCCACCTATGATATATTAAGCTTCCACTGCTGTCTGATTTTGTTGAAGCCTATACCTACCTTTTAAATTTTAGTCAGTGAGGGGTGTTGGGTGGCTCAGTCAGTTGAGCATCTGGCTTCGGTTCAGGTTATTATCTAGCAGCTCGTGAGTTCGAGCCCTGCACCAGGCTCTGTGCTAACAGCTCAAAGCCTGGAGCCTGCTTCAGATTCTGTGTCTCCCTCAGTCTGCCCCTCCCATGCTCATGCTCTGCCTCTCTTTCTCTCAAAACTAAAGAAACATTTAAAAATAAATAAATAAATTTTGGTCAGTGAATGAGTAGTTTGGTTATATCCCTAGACTCAATTTTCTGAAATTATTATTTCAAATTTTGTCTTCACAAATCATACATACTGAATACTATAAAAGAAAGTACATTTTAAGGAGTTTTTCACTGTATTTTTTTCAGATGCTGTGTGTATAACCTTATCTTCCTAATAGCATGAGATGTCCTAGCTTCACTTTTGAGACTTCAACCTTCACCTGTGTTTAATGTAACACTATTTAATTTTTTCCTCCAATTTACAGAAATGAGAAATTAATGGCTTATGATCATATGGTTATGATCCAGTATTGAATAAAAATAACAATTTGAATCTGCAGGTCTACTTAGTAAATAGCTTTGGAAAATTTTAGGAATCACTTAAATATGTTTAAGTGTAGTTATTTAATAGATTCTTGGAAGAGTATTCAAAGGAAGAGACAAGAAGACTTTAAATTAAATAACATTAAAATCCTTGGTAAGCACTTTTACACTAGATCCTTGGGAGAAACTATAACATCTGCTAGGCTTTTTCTAATTTGAATTCCCTGCTACTAATTAGAAATGGAAAATTACTTAAGTTGGGGCTGTAGCCCACAGGAACTGTTTAGGCTCAAGGTTTCCCCCACATGAGCCTTTGGTCATACCTCTAGAGAAGACCAAAGAAAATATCCACATTGTCAGAGAAGAAACAGAGAAGTCTTTACTTAAAACAAGGATGTGGAGTTAAAATGCAAATATATAGACTATTATTTCTTTAATCAAAAAGCACCAAAGATAATCCTCCTAAACTTCTCCATTGAGTTTGTGGCCTAGAAAATTTAATACAGCCCTCAGGGAACCTAGGGGCATAGCCCAAAGGCGCCACCTAAAATTTGAGACACTTAAAGTGTCAGTATAACATTTAAAAAATGCAAGATTTGTATTCTACTCCTTACCATATCAGTGTTTCTTTTAATGTAAATATGGTTTCGGCTACCTACAAATTCAATTATTAACCCTTTCTATACATCTTTGAATGAAATCAATGTCCTCAAAGGTCATCATGCTTAGTTCTGGCTTTCTATTCCTAAACATACACAGCTTGAGAAGCATGACATAGACACAATCTAAAGATTTCTGCGTAAAGATCATGTGCCAGAGGATGATACTGAGGCCTCCAGGGCTCCAGAGATGGAGCCCTACCTGCTCTGCAGTGAGTGAATGCTGTCGATGGTGTTGTAGATTTTCTTCATTACTTGGGGAAATAGGTGGTATGGGTACCACTGGTCATGCCTTGATATCCTAAAAGCAAAAGAACTTGTACTCCTCAGTTACATTAAGAAAAATTCAAGGGAAATACAATAATTTCCTCAGCTTCTGTCATGCTCATCTTTAGATCAACAGTTGACCTGAAAACTGAATGCCGTAATTATCCCAACATAAAACTGTGAGGTCAGATAACAACACCAGGTGAAGTCTGCTTGGAAATCTGAACGAGAACTGCACAGATGAGATACTAACCTCCTCTTCCCCGCCTTCAGGTCTCAGTCTGGCCACTGTCAGCCTCAGAGAGGCCTGTCTTGACTCCCCATTGTTGGTTTCGTTACTCTTTTCACATATCCCCGTGGACTCTTCCTAAATTGATAAACATCTGTATTCTCGACTCCATCGTATGAATCTTTAGCGCAGGAAGTTTGTCTCTCTTGTTCTCACTGCCTTAAACATAATGAGTCCTCACTAAATACTGACTTGCCATAAGATTAACTAATGATCATTTTTCTACATTGATCGCAAATCAGTAATAATATGATGATAGTAATATTTAGCTTCATGCCCTCCTCTTTCTCTCTTACCATTAATTCATTTCCTCTATTTATGGGAAGTTTGTGCATGCTTGCATAAACCTTTAAATTTTTTCTATAATGGTTTATCTTCCAGGCCGAAAGAAACCAGATATGTCTTTCCTTTCCCAGATTCATGTTTTACTGGAGAAGTCAGTCACGAAACCTAATTAGCATGGTACTCTCAGCAGCTATGAGTGCTGCTGAAGTGTCCTTCATTCATATTAACATCGTCATTTTAGTAGAGGTTATTAAACAAATAACATAATACCCGGTCTAATGGCTTAAAACTAGGACACACTTCAGCCAACTTAACTACAATAAATTGGAAAGGTATATGGGTGTCTTATTCACTGGGGCTCTTCCTGAAAGAAAAGATGCACTTTTTTTTTAAGAGAGAGGCGATCTAAATCACATTAGGAAACACCAGGTCCTCTTCAATGAATTGTGACTTGTGATTACTTCCCCCTAGTAATTGTGAACACAGACTATAAAACATTAATCAGTTTCAACCTCTGTTTATCATGCAGGATAGATAGAAACCTCAGACACAAATGTTATCAGTCATGATTCAGGTCATTTGCAAAAGTATCTTCTGGAACTGGCATGTGTTGGTCAGAGATTCAGAACAAATGTGATTGGACAGTAGAAAGCAGAATGATGTCATTGGTTAAGTCAGCTGAGACAGGTGGTCTGTAGGCTGCACCTTAATTCCCATACCATCGTCAATCTGTCAGATAAAATTAATGACTCGCTCCAAACAACAAATGACTGCTGTTTGAGGCTATAGGACAAATTCTTTTGCAAGGTCACTGCATGTGAACACCACATACTTTATTAAATTCTGACTGATATAATCAAGAGGGAAATAACAAATTTAAACCTGACACTGTAGTCCTACCACTGTAGCACTGGGAAAGTAAGAGAACCAGTACTATTTTATATAAAAAGTATGATAATGTATAAATTGCCACAAGTGATAAGTGACATAAGAAATATGATTCTCAACATACGGCGTAGAGATCAGACACATAGAAGAAAGTCCTCTCCCTAAAATGTTGACTTAACAATAGCATTTTCTATAGGAATTAAAAATCATTTTCCACAAGTGTCAAAGAATTGAACGGCTAAGGCATATGGTGACACATGGATTCTACTCAGGTATCTTGTCACCTATCTCAACACTATACTCAAATGCAGTGAGAGTGAGGCACTTCAAGTTCGCCAGCTACAAACTGTCCAATTCTTCCAGGAGTAACTGGACTGGGTGACTCAGCAGATTGTGGACTTCTAATCATGAGAAATTCAATCACAGGCCAAAAGACCACTTAGCAAAGATTTGGGGTACAGCCTTTAAGACCCCTTCAACTCTCATATTTGGGGTACCAAACCATCCTGTACTTCTATCATACTCTTGTAATTGTTTCTTTAAAAATATTCTTCCTCTAAGTGCCAGGAGGGCAGGAGCCTAATTCTAGTTTCTTCCTTGCTGTGTGCTCAGAGACTAGCACAGTGTAGAACACATAAGACACTCAGTAAAATAGTGTTTGTTCATTACCTGACTGACAAGTCTTGCAAACCTAAAATAAAAGGGTGCTTGTTGAGTTAAATGTTTTATAATAAAGTTGACATGACCTCCTACTAAACTTAAATGGAAGCTGATTTATTTTTTTTAAGTTTTATTTATTTGTTTTGAGAGAGAGAGAGAGAGAGAGAATCCTAAGCAAGCTCTGCACCATCAGTGCAAAGCCTGATAAGGGGCTCAAACTAGCTGAACCATGAGAACATGACCTGAGCTGAAACCAAGAGTTGGAAGCTTAACCAAATGAGCCACCCAGGAGCCCCTGGAAGCTGTTTTAAAGAAGGTTCAGATTACTGTAACATACAAAGTTTCAAATTAAAATATACAGAATTTTAAGCTGACTTCATGTATCATTATTACAGGGCAATAACTCTTTGTAATAATAAACATCTAATATTCCATTCCAATCCTAGTAAATAAATTTACTAGTAAATAAATAAATAAATTTACATATTTATATAATACATAGTATTATAGTAAATAGTAAATAGTAAATAAATTTACATATTTATATAATACATAGTATTATATAATAATACATATTACCTATGTAATAAATAATTATTATTGGAATAATATATTTAATATATGTAATAATTATTATAATAAACATCTAATTTTCCATTCCTCTCCTAGAAAATAAAAATATGTATTTACATAATACGTAACAGTACAATACCTAATAATATATATTATTTACTTAATAAATAATTACTGTAATAATATATTTAATATATGTATATTTAATATATGTAATAAATATATTTACTATATTTAATAAATATTTACTGTAAAAATAAACATCTAATTTTCCTTCCACTCCTAGTAAATAAATACATATTTATACAATACATAATAATACATATTATTTATGTATTAGAAATAATATACATAGAAGCTTTGAGGTGGTGTATCAAACTGTATTACAGCACACTAGTTATCTTTAGTTGTATTAGTTACAAGTTACCTTAATTGTTTTTATTACTGATGTGATGGACACCATAAGACATACTGCCTTCAAGTGTCACAAAAATAATTTAATAAAATAACTTTAAAGAAAGTATGTCGGAGAAAGTATGAAAAAGATAGCAAGAGCTTGATGTATAGCAAGAGCCAACTGACATCTCCTATTGGTAGAGCACAATGACAATTTTTATAGTAATTCTTACAAGGAAGTACCCCAATATTTTTAAGTAATATGAAATTTCCTTATTCCTTAAATTACCTCATAATTTAAAAATTCCTTATCAACCCAGTGGATTTAATAAGCCAGAACTATACTATTTATAAGAGTAAATAAAATCTCCTATTTCAAGCCAGAGGACTCCAAGGGCATCAGAACATACCAGTGAGACTGCAGAGGGAGAATCTGGGAAAAGAAACCTTATAAATTAACTTACGGGCTACTAAACTTACCACTGAGCTGTGTATATATGGTTTTGACCCTAAATGGACTCTGAAAACTGAACTAAGATATATATACTGTCCAAGTCTCAGATTGGCCCCTAACTAGCACACACATGGGGCAGACACAAATAGCACTGAAAAGGCTTTGAAAACAGAACTGACATTGTAATCATAGCCAAGGGAGTACCAACTGGGGCTTGTGGTTTGAAGGCCATTGGGTATTTTGCCTGCTAATACAAAAATCTCAACATTCCTCATAGAATTTAAAAAGACTCAGTGTCTCATAACATAATATGCAAAACGTCCAGGATACAATCCAAAATTACTTGGAATATGAACAACCAGGAAAATCTCAATTTGCATGTAAAAAGTCAATCAACATATGCCAACACCAAGTTGACAGAGATGCGGGAATTGTTTGACAAAGGCTTCAATGCAGTTATTTTTTAAATGTTGCAAAAAATTAAGACAAAAATCTCTTGAAATCAACAGAAACTAGAAACGCACTACAAAGAAATAGAAGTTCTAAAGAAACAGCAAATGGAAAGTTTCAAACTAAAATAATAACCAAAATTTTAAAATATTACTTGATGGGCTCAATATTAGGATAGAGCTGACAGAAAAAAGTGAATAAACTTGAAAAGAGATCAACAGAAACTATGCAGTTTTCTTAACAGAGAGAAAACAATTTATTTAAAACATGAACAGACATGAAACTGTGGGGAAATACCAAAAGGTCTAACATTTGTGTCACTGAAGTCTCAGAAAAAGAGTAGAAAAAATGTGGTATAAAAAATATACTTAAAGAAATAAGAGATAAACACATCTCAAACTTGGTGAAACTTAAAATTACAGATTCAAGAAGCTGAGAAGGCCCAAACAGGATAAACACACACATAAAAAAACCATGTCCAATATCCATAATAATCAAACTGCCGAAAACCAAAGATAAACAAGTAATCTTGAAAGCAGCCACAGGAAAATGTTACATTACTTCTAATAAAACAGTGATTTGGAAAAAGACAAAAACAAAAACAAAAAAACTGAGGATTTCTAGTCAGAAACAACAACAGTCAGAAGGAAGTGAAACAACGTTTGTAAAGTGCTAAACGAAAAGAACTGGTGACCTAGCTTTCTGCATACAGCAGAAATATTTTATAGAAAAGGTGAAATAAAGACATTCACAAATGAAGGAAAACTTAGAAAATTCAGAGCTAGCAAAAAAAGCTTTAAAATAATTACTAACAGAAGCACTTCAAGGCACAGGAAAATGTTATCAGAAGGCAGTTTTGAGTATCAGAAAGGAAAGAAAAGCAATAGAAATAGGTAACATTTCAGTAAATATAGATTATTGCTTTCCCTCTTGAGTTCTTTAATACATGTCTGATGGCTAAAAGAAAAAACTACATTTTCTGATAGACCTTTCAATACATGTACATATAACATGTAAGATAACTGCAAAATAAAGGGTAGGGGTTAAAGAACCTGCATAAAAATAAGGTTTCCGTTATCACATCTGAGGTAATAAAATATTGATCCCCAATAAACTGTAAAAACTTAAGTATGTACTTTTACACACTAAAGCAACCAATTAAAAAATCCATTCAAGGGGCGCCTGGGTGGCTCAGTTGGTTAAGTGGGTAAGCGTCCAATTCAATTTCAGTTCAGGTCATGATCTTAGTTCGTGAGATCAAGCCCCAAGTTCTGCTCTGTGCTGAGACTGTGAAGCCTACTTAGGATTCTCTCTCCCCCTCTCTCTCTGCCCCTCCCCCATTCTCTCTCTCTCTCTCTCTCTCTCTCTCTCTCTCAAAAATAAATATTTTTTTAAAAAACATTCAAAACAATACAGTAAACACAACAGATAAAATGAAATAGTAAAAAAAAAAAAAAATGTTCAAATAACCCAAAAGAAGATAAGCAAGGGGAGACAGAAAAATTAAAAATAAAAGGAATTATCAAAAAACAAATATAAAGTGGTAGCCCTAATTCCAAATGTGTCAATACTTAATTATTAAATGTAAATGATCTAAACATACCATATAAAGATTGACACTTATTTGACACGGTCAATAAGGATTTGAAATAAAACAACACAGCTCTATGCTATTGGCATGTAACTCTCTTGAAATCAATATTATACGTAGGTTGTAAGTAATAGGATAAAAAAACAAATACCATGAAAAACTAAACAAAAGAAAGCTGAAGTGGTTATATTATTATCAAAGTAGACTTCAGAGCCAAGAAAAATATTAGGGATAAAGAGGGACATTACTTAATGATAGAAGAATCCATTCAGCAAGAAAACTTAACAATCCTAAATGTGTATTCATCTAACCACAAATCTTCAAATACATGAACCAAAACTGACAAAAATTAAATGAAAACTAGACAAATTCATGGATGTAGTTGAAGACTTCAACACTACTTTATCAGTGATCTAGTAAACAGAAAATGAGCAAGGTTATAGAACTGAATAACATCATCAACCCATAGGATATAATTGAAATCTATAGAAGATTCCTTCCAATGAAGGCATAACACCTAGTCTTTTCAAATGCATGTGGAACAGCTGCTAAATAGAACATATCCTAAACTATTAAGTAAATCTTAACAGATTTAAAGGAAATGAAACTATACCAAGTATGTTCTCTGTTCATAATGGAATTAAACTAAAATCAATAATATAAAGATTCAAGGGTAAAGTCTCCAATGCTTGGGAACCAAACATCTCATTTTTAAATAATTCATGGTTCCATGAGTAAGCCTCAAGGGAAATTAGAAAATAATTTGAACTAAATGGAAATGAATTTACATATTATCAGAATTTGTCAGATGCAAATAAGGCAGTGCTTAAAGGGAAATTTACGGTATTAAATGCTTATAGTAGAAAAGAAAACTTCAGGGGCACCTGGGTGGCTCAGTCAGTTGAGCATCTGACTTCGGCTCAGGTCATGATCTCACAGTCTGTGAGTTCGAGCCCCGCGTTGGGCTCTGTGCTGACAGCTCAGAGCTTGGAGCCTGCCTCAGATTCTGTATCTCCCTCTCTCTCTGCCCCTCTCCTGCTCATGCTCTGTCTCTCTCTCTCTGTCAAAATAAATAAAAACATTTTTAAAAATTTTAAAAAAAGAAAGAAAGAAAAGAAAACTTCAGATCAATAACCTAAGTTTCCACTCTATGGGACTGGAAAAAAAAGCAATATGAAACCAAAAAAATTAGAAGAAAGGAAATAATAAAAATAAAAGAAGAAATCATTGAAATAAAAAATCAAAAACAATTCTGAAAATCAAAGATACTAAAAACCAGTTATTTGAAAATATGAATAAAAAAATGTAAGTTCTAGCAAGGCTCACAAAGAAAAAAAGAAAGAAGACAAGAATTTCCAACATGGGGGGTAAAAGAAAGGATATCACTACAGAGCATGCAGATATTAAAATAGCAATTAGGGAATACTATAAATGACTCTATACATGGAAATTCAACAACTTAGATGAAATGGACTAATTCCTTGAAAGTCATTGGCGATCAAAACTCACTCAAAATGAAATAAATAATCTGAATAGCTTTATAAACTACCAAAGAAATTGAATCTATAGTTTAAAACCTTCTGAAAAAGAAGTCTGGGTTGTTTTACTGGTGATTTCTTAAAAAACATTTAAGAAAGAAATAACACCAATCCTATACAACATCTTCCAGAAAACAGAAGAGTATAGAACACTTCCTAATTCGCTTTATGAACCCTAGCATTAATGTGACACTAAAGGTGGGAAAAGACAGGATAAGAAAATACAACTACCTACCAACATATTTCATGAACAAAGAGGAAAAAATCCTCAGGAAATATTCTTTAAATTAAATATAGCAATGCATAAAAAGAAGAGTGAACCACAATCAAGTGTAGAATTACCCCTGGCATGCACAGTCTGGTTCAATGTTTGAAAATCAATCAGTATAATCCACCACATTAACAGTATAAGGGGAAAAAACACATTATGATACTTAATGCAGAAAAAGCATTTGACAAAATTCAAAATCCATGCATGATAAAAACTCTCAGGTAATTCAGCATATAAAGGAACTTCTTCAATCTTATTTTTTAATACCTTTTAAAAAAATCTACATCTAATATCTTACTTAAAGGTGAAAACGAAATGATTCCTACCTAACACTGGAAGCAAGACAAGGGTGTCCGCTCTCACCACTTCTACTCAACATCTCACTAAAGTCCTAATCAGCACAATAACACAAGAAATAGAAATTAAAGGCATACAGATTGGAAAGGAAGAAATAAAACAGTTACTACTCATGGGTAACATGACTGTCTATGTAAAATTCTAAGAAATCTATTTTTTAAAACTCCTAGAACTAATTTATTGAACTAAGTAATGTCACAAGATAGAAGGAAAACATACACCAATCATATCTCTACATACCAGCAACTGGAAATTAGAACCATTGGAAACCAAAAATTTTTAAATCATATGTACAATATCTCCAATATGAAGTTATTAGGTATGAACCTAATAAAACATCAGCATGATGAAAACTAAAAAACACTGACCAAAAAAAACTTTAAATGGCCTAAATAAATGAAAAGGTATATTGTGATTATTACATACTAAAATTATTTAAAATTTAAGCATTTCAATAATATCAAGTGCTGCTGTGAATGTGGAACAAAAGCAACGCTCATACATCGTTGTGGGAACGCAAAATGAAACAGCTACTCTAGAAAGCATGTGACGGTTTCTAACAAAGTGAAATATATATTCACCATGTATCTTAAAAGTGAAAGATGAAATATGACCCAGCACTCCCACTCCTGAGTATTTGCCTTAGAGTAATAAAAACATATGTTTACACAAATGTTGTCAACCGCTCTACCCATAATCCTCCAAAACTGGAAACAATCCAATGTCCTTTAATAGGTAAATGATTAAACAAACTGTGGTATATCCATGCAATGGACTCAACAGTAAAAAAAGAACAAGTCCAATATTTGCAATGTACTGAATGAATCTCAAAAACATTATGGTGAGTGGGGCACCTGGGTGGCTCAGTCGGTTAAACATCCGACTCTTGCTTTCAGCTCAGGTTACAATCTCACAGTTCTTGAGATCCAGCCCTGAGTGGGGCTCTGTGCTGACAGCTGGGAGCCTGCTTGGGCTTCTCTCCCTCTCTCCCTCTCTCTGCCCCTCCCTCGTGCGCTCTCTCTCTCTCTCAAAATAAATAAATAAACAAAAAAAAAAGTAGCAGCAGCTAAACTAATATTGACTTAAAGAAACAAAGGTTTATTTTCATATCTAAGAAGCCCCAAAATAGGCAGTTTGGTTAGCAGGTCTTGTTTGGTTAGCTGCTCATGAATGCTTTCAAGGCCACAGGCACTTTCTATTTTCAGGTTATTATCTTGTTGACTTTTCATCCTAATCCTTGTCTCTTGGCCAAATATGACCACTGGGGCTTCAGGCATTAAAATCTTGCTTAAGGCTGGAAGAGGGTGTTAAGAAGAAAGCTGTATCTGCCCTCATTATCAAGTAATCAAAGCCTTTGCATGGGGCGCCTGAGTGGCGCAGTCGGTTAAGCGCCGACTTCAGCCAGGTCACGATCTCGCGGTCCGTGAGTTCGAGCCCCGCGTCAGGCTCTGGGCTGATGGCTCAGAGCCTGGAGCCTGTTTCTGATTCTGTGTCTCCCTCTCTCTCTGCCCCTCCCCCGTTCATGCTCTGTCTCTCTCTGTCCCAAAAATAAATAAATAATTTAAAAAAAGAAATCAAAGCCTTTGCAAAAGACCACCCACTTCCAGCAGACTTCTCTTTACTCTCATTGGCCAGAGTGAGTCTTGACCCAGCACTATATCCTGGATTGTGTTTCCAATTAGGAGTGAAAGACTAGGGGGTTACCTTCATTCAAAAACTCATGATTCATCTCCAGAAGTTGCTGCCCTGCCGTAAAATTAAGCAAACCACCACACAAGTAACTACTTACTTCTGCAATTAAACAGACTATGAGCTAAAGTTTGCACATGTGTTATTTCAACGCGATATATGGAATGTTTTTAAAAAGACTACTTCACTTTTGAAGTGAAGTATTACTTCATTTTTTCTAATTAAATAATCATTTAAATTCCTTATCACAAGTTTTTAATACATCCAGCCCATATTATAGAAAACGCATTTTGGATAAACTTAAATTTATTTCACATCAAAGACTTAAAAAATACAGGTAAAGAAGAAGTGTGCATGAATGTACATGCAGAGAAACTACTGCTTTAAAGAAAGGAAATTGATACAAATTCCTAACAGAAATGCTAACAGCCAAAATGTTTTCATTCTACACTCAAATCTTTTTTTAAAAAAATTTTTAAAGCCACCTTAAGAAAGTATTTTCTTCAGAAATGTCTGATGTCATTTGCTTAAGAACTCCATAAGAATACTGTCAAAATACAGGGGATCTGGAAGAAGGCAATAAAGATGTGAAAATACATTCTCACAAAATTCACATTTCCTTTTTATTTTAAAAGTCTGCAATTGCTTTGTTTTGTTTTGTTTTGTTTCAGTGCAGCCCTTACTCATTCCTGATCTCACTTTCATCTTTCATGTTCTGTACAAAATTTCCAACTAGAGAAGAAACATTTGGTACCTTGGGCTGTTTGTCCTTTTATAGCCTTGCTGATCTTTGCGTCTGGCACCTCCTTACATTTTCTGGTTTCCCTTGGAGTGTGCAAAACCCAAAGAAAGGCTTATTTTTGTCCAAGATGGTGTCAAAGAACAGTATCCAGTGTTCATGTAAGCACCTGCCAGTGGGTCAGCATTTAAATAGCTCAGGTGGAAATTCAAAGAGAATTCAGACTCTTTCTTCAGATCTACTTTTATGAGTGATCTTGCTAACCTCACATCACATTTTGTTTTTAAAAAATGCTAAGCTCTACTGAACGGCATACAGATAAATCAAATATAAACTGCTAAACTACGTGCGTACCAGCTGTAAAAGATACATCCAGTGTCTGGCTCCTGTTGGTTACTTTCCCCTTAGTGGAGAAAAAAAAAAAGAAGCCGTTGCTCTGAGCAATTTCTAGTAACTCACCAGTCCTATTCGAGAGTAACAAGTTTCTTTAAGGATGGCAAACCATAAAGGTAAGATAGATATGCTTGTGAAATTGCACTCATCATCTACAAGAAGGCAAAACATTAAAAACCTATCCTCCTCACTCCCAGCCCAATTTCTGGCATTTGATTGAGGTATTCTAATAAGAAAATAAAGATGATTCTCTACATGCATGCACCCAAAGAAAGGCATTTATGCTGGCAAACATGTTCAATGAATAGATTTATCTAAGTAATATCATTGCAGGGAATTTAATCCAATAGCATAGATTAGGTTATAAACTTATTCATCTGTTTCTGTGATTTGTAAATCCAACAGTTTACTTGAACATGTAATTCACTAAATTCTAAGATAAACTGTAAAATTACCAACACCTCCCTTTACTCTTAGAAGATTAATTTAAATACTGCTTCATCAAGAAAATAGTATCTATTATATATAAACTTCCACAAATCAGTGACTTTTTATTCTTACCTGTATCTTTTTTCCCGAAACTTTACTAGTCCTTGAATTCAACCCCATGCTCCATACTTCACTAGAGGTATGACCTTGAGCAAATTAGTTATTATATCAGTAATTCAATGTCTTTATTCTAATGTCAATATATTAATAGCACTTACTTCAAAGGATTATTCTACAAAGTAAATGGATTATTACCCATAGAGTATTAAAACAGTACTGATAACAGAAGCCATCTCTAATGTTAGCCTTTATTGTTCTTTTGTCTTATCCCCTAGATTATACATTTCCTTAAATAGTGGCACTATAAAAACTTTAACAGTAGCTAACAAACAGTACTAGCAAATAAATGCATGTCCAATGTCAAATGTGTAAACTTATATATCTCATGCCATATATATATAGTATATGTGTATACTATATATAACCTCACATAATATACATATATTTATATGATACACTTACATAATCATGTATAACGCTTGCATGAGTCCCATAAGATAGATATCTTCATCTCCACTTTAATAGATGAGGAAAGGAGGTTAAGGGAGATTGTATTATCTGCCCAAAGCCATACAGCTCATCAGGATTCAAATACAGGCCTGTCTTTCTATAGCATCCCTTTCCCACTACTGCACACTATCTAAAGTACCTAAGACAATTTATTCATACCACCAAAACAGCATTTATTAAATAACTAAAATTATTTCGTTTTGTCTATCTTCTCCACCTCTGTGAATGACTCAGTTAGCAGGTAACATATTATATTACTCAATTAATTAATGGCAAGCATTAAACACATAAATCAAAATGTGGGCAAAGAACAAAGTGATTTAGAAGGTAGGGACGACCAATTTTTAAACAATTAATTAATGTTTGGTGAAGGAAAAGTCACAGATGACTCCAAGCTTTCCAGCTTAGCCATTAAGATTTAGAGCTCTGGAAGAAGAGAGGGTTTGGGAAGAAAGATGTCTAGACAGAGTGTCACAGGACAAACAGACTTCAGCGCTCAAAAAGAGAGGTCTGCTCTAGATATAGGTATAGGGTTCATCATCATATAGGTGGAGTAAAAAATATTGGAAAGGAAGAGTTCACTCAGAGATTTATTTTTTTAATTAATTAATTTATTTATTTTGAGAGAGTGTGTGTGATAGCATGAGTCAGGGAGGGGTGGAGGGAGAGAGAGAGAGGGAGAGGAAGAGAGGAAGAGGGGGAGAGAAAATCTTAATCCACAGCCCTGGGATCACAACCTGAGCCAAAATCAAAAGTCTGACACTCAACTGACTGAGCCACCCAGGCTCCCCAAGAGTTCACTCAGAGATTTAAATGAGATTTCTTTTCTTACAGCAGCTCCAAAGCATTAGTAGCCTACATAAGCAAACCAAAATCTAAACCAGAGTCTATTCCTGTAAATACAACTTGTATCAGAGAAAATAAAATTTATACACAACCAATCACAAAGAGGCAACTACGCTTTCCCAAATAAGGCAACTGCTTAGGCTGTACCTAATCAGTTAATTTTCTTGCTGTGCTTCCACATCTGCTGTATAAAAAGCCTTTATCCTAGGTCATGCTAGCAAAGTGTTCCTAACCACTTTTGATTTTGTGCTGCCTGATTCAAACTAATGGTTGTTCAAATTCTTGGGAAAAAATTTTTTTGCAAATTCTTGAAAATTTTTGTGTGACTCAATTTATCTTTTGACAGAAGGTAAAAAAATGTACATCACAAATGCAATACAACTGTGCCACATTTTAAAAATTGACCTTGCTTATTTTCATCTAAGATTAAAAGACTGGAACTTGGCACAGTTTCTAGCAACTTCTAAATAAAACAGCAGCAAATAAGGTACAGTAAATAGAATAAATCAATTTCAGAATGTTAAGAAACTAAGGCTGTTAGGACACTAATGACCACCTATCCTAAGTGGAAATCCATTTTATTGTCTTACAGGAATCTATTCCCCCCTCTCATAAAAAATGTATCAATTTTTCTTCAACAAAAGAACCTTTCCCTTTAGGGCATGTCCTTGATAAGACTGTAAATCAAGGGGCTCAATTCTCCTCTGACCAATGGGTGGACAGATGACCTCAGTTTGGCCAATAAAATTTGGGTTATCTCTCTACCTGAAACTGAATCTTGTTCAGAAAATATGCTGATGGAACTCCTTCAGAGTCCTACAGGTAGTTAGCAGCAAATTAAAAAGAAAATCCTACTTGTGCTTTCCAGAAAACTGCTCTATTTTGACCATACTTTTCAATTTCCTATGTGCTAAAATATTCTATACCAATCGCAGGAAAGATATATCACCATATACCATATTTGCCCTCCACTGACATTATTCAACAGAAAAGATCTTTTTCACTCTATTTGTATGACAAATACCTACACAAAATTTCTTAAATACCCAAATACTTAGTAGCCTACAAATAAAGGCTGTTTAAAAATAACATTCAAGATACTTGTAAAATATAGTTGTACAATTGTACAGTATAATGAATTGGAGAGGCTTTCCAAAATACATAGCTAGCTCACAGCCCATTATCTGCCTCTCCTGCTATTTTGGTGTGAATGGTACGATTATCATTAAAAACAACTTATTTAAGTGTACTTTTTATTTACCAGTAGCTGGTCTCCTGGGACGAACTCTATACACCTCGCAGCCGCGGGAGGGTCAAGTGCCCTGAGGCTAAGGGAACAGAGAGTTGGGGTTGCTGAGGCCTGGGACCCTGGCTGACTTCCGGCTGCATCCCACAGCTCCGCACCAGAATCTGGAAGGCCACCTGCAGCCTTCGGTCCTCAGGGAAACAACAGTTTTGCGGCCCACAGTCCACGCCTGCGCAGTTCACCGCCTCAGTCTGCGCTCGGCGGGTGCGCCCTTGCACAGCCTTTGGGCCACAGCCCGTTCTCCCCACACCTGGCCTGGCCCCTGGAGCCAAGCGCCGGCAGCACTGTCTCTCGGGGGGATGGAAGGGAAGGAATTGGAGTTTTCTTGATAAGCCAAAGGAGTCTGGGAGAAGAACCTCTGCACCTGACATCCCGGTGTTGACTCCCCTGCCGGCACCCGTAGATCTCCAAGATCTCGAGATATCGGGCTTCTTCCTGGAAGAGTGGCTGCAGAAGCCGTGCCTCACGCCTGATCCAGCCTTTTTCTGAGCCTCTCCTGATGCTGAGCGCATCCCAGCCCCTTCTCTCCCTGCCCTTCCACCAGGACCTGCGCTTCTTCCCCCCACCCACCTAAAGCCACATAGTGCACCCTGTGAGATATCAGGGTTCCTGTTTACCTTCCTGGGGAACCCCACCCTCCATCCCCACACACAGCCGCACCACCAGCTCCCGGTCCTCGCCCGCCCGCAGGCTTCCCCCATGGTATTCAAACGAGGGAAACACTTCCGTTTTATCTTTTTCTTTTTTTTTTTTTTATGTTTATTTTTGAGAGAGACAGATTGCAAGCGGGGGGGGGGGGGGGGGGTGCGGGAGGGACACAGAATCCAAAGCAGGCTCCAGGCTCTGAGCTGTCAGCAGAGAGCCAGTTGTGGGGCTGGAGAGCTGTGAGACCATGACCTGACCGGAAGTCCAGCATTTCACAGTCTGAGTCACCCAGGCACCTGGAGGAAAACACTTTCTTATAGAGGAGCTTAGGTACAGGGGTCAGGTCCCCAAGTGCAGAGTGCTGGCTAGTTGGCTGGGTCTGAAAGAGATCAAATCCCTGGGGTTGTCCTTCAGGGGAAAAGCTTGAGGAGTTGGAGCAATAGACTCCCGGGGAAAGTTCTAGACCTGACCCAGCTTCAGGGAGGAACACCTGGCCTCAAGGATAATGGAACCGTGAATTGGGGATGCTACGACCTTTGACCTTGCCAGACAGACATAGACCTACTGCCTCAGGAGCCTGCCCCTGTATCCTGAGTCTTGGGTCTCAGGGCCCTGGGCATCCTGGAAGGTCATAGACTCCTGGTAGGTGCATGTGGAGTTCCCTCCCCAAACACGGCTCATTTGGCCCTCTTCCCTTCGCACCTCTGTTGAGACAGAATCCAGCCCTTCAGTCCTTGCCCGGCTCCTGGGAAACATCGACATCCAGATGGAACTTTGACCATTGTTTCCAGGGAAGTTTTGGAGGACTCAGGGTTGCTTGAGAGATGGTGTGAGCCAGACTCCAGAATGATGAGTCTGGGTAGAGTTGCTTGAAATGCCTAGTCCACCAAGTTGTTGTTGGCTGTGTCCATACTTATCTTCTTGCTTGGAGATGTCAGGCGGAGAGGTTGTCTCTTTGAGGTAGTTGTGGCCAAACACCTCCAACAGAGTCTCCTGATCAATCAGATGCGAGCAAGGGTGGGAGGGTGGTGGAACCTGTTAGGAGATGACACAAATGGGCAAGTGAGCATCTAATGTGATGAGATTCATTATTAGAGTGGGATGGAGGAGGGGCTGAGTTTTACGGCCAAAATAGCAATTATTGTAATTATGATTATTGTAAATGTTTGTTTATGCATGTAAATTAGGTAACTTTAAATATAAAAAAAGACTATCATTAAGTTATACATCTGCATAAACAATAAACAAACATGTAAACAATTATAATTTCTTGATTCACCATTGTAATTATTACCTTTATTATTATTATTTCTTCAGGTTTCATAATTGTAGCAGCAGCAACAAAACACCCCTGTAAAGTTTTTCTATTAAAAAAACTCCCAATTGTGGCACCTGGGTGGCTCAATCAGTTAGCCTTCTCACCCTTGATTTCCACTCAGGTCATGATCTCATGGTGTGAGGGTTCCCCTCTTCACCACCCCCACCCCCTGCCTGGGGCTGGGTGCCAACAGTGAGGAACCTGCCTGGGATTCTCTCTCTTCTTCTCGCTCTCTGCCCCTCCCCCTACTCACACTTGCATGTGTGTGCACTCTGTCTCTCTCTCTCAAAATAAAGTTTAAGGAAAAGAATCCCCTGGTTTATCTAAATTTACTTAATACTCTAGTTAGCCGTTTGAGATTAATTGTATCTTGGGTAACATAACCAATAGTTCAGAATGAGATATTTGAGCTTAGTTCAAGATCTGGGAAAGGTAGTTATGAAACATATCCTGACAGGGGAGAAAGGGTTGCCTGGAGAGATCAGGTCATCAATTATCACTATTAGTCCTGGACACAAGTCTGTGGTTTCTCACAGTAAGTAAAACAGTCAGTCACCAGATGTTAAGGAAAGTGGAAAACTGGGATGGGAAAGCCCTAACTCTTTCTGCTTCTCTGTAATCAGCAAGGAAATTCCATGATAGAAGACAATGGAAATTAAACAGTCTTCACCTAGTGTAAAACCAGTCCACATACCAGGTAGTAAATGAGAATTGTGCCATGAAGTGATTTCATAATGCAAGGCTGGCTTTCTATAAAATGTCTAAAATTAGCTCTCAACAGAAGATTTTTTAATCTTCTTACTTTGTCTTTTTTTATTCCCTATTCTTGCCTGTTTTTCCACTGTGCCCAATATATATATACGTATATATATATACGTATATATATATATATATACGTATATATATATTACTGTTTTTCTTACAGGTGGATTCATTTCTTGCAGGTGGGAAATTTCTAGTATTTTATAAGCTGCCTTCCCATTTCTTCTAGCTTTTTAGTTCTAAATGATACAGAGATTATGTATATGCTTAGAATTTCTTTAATTTTTTTTAAGGAAATAGACTCAGATCCTCAACAAGATATTAACCAACTGGATCCAACAATACATTAAAAAAATTATTCCCATGACCAAGTAGGATTTATACCTGGAATGCAGGGCTGGCTCAATATCTGCAAAACAGACAATGTAATACATCACTTCAATAAAAGGACAAGAACCACATGGTCCTCTCAACAGATGCAGAGAAAGCATTTGACAAAATACAGCATCCTTTCTTGATAAAAACCCTCAAGAAAGTAGGGATAGAAGGATCATACCTCGAGATCATAAAAGCCATATATGAAAGACCCAATGTTAATATCTACCTCAATGGGGAAAAACTGAGAGCTTTCCCCCTTAGGTCAGGAAGATGACAGGGATGTCCATTCTCACCACTGTTATTCAACATAGTATTGAAAGTCTTAGCCTCAGCAATCAGACAACACAAAGAAATAAAAGGCATCCAAATCGGCCAGGAGGAGGTCAAACTTTCACTCTTCGCAGATGACATGATACTTTATATGGAAAACCCAAAATGTTCTACCAAAAAACTGTTAGAACCGATCCATGAGTTCAGCAAAGTGGCAGAATATAAAATCAATGCACAGAAATCAGTTGCATTCCTATACACCAACAATGAAGCAACAGAAAGAGAAATCAAAGAATCAATCCCATTTACAATTGCACCAAAAACCATAAAATACCTAGGAATAAATCTGACCAAAAAGGTGAAAAATCTATGCACTGAAAACTACAGAAAGCTTATGAAAGAAATGGAAGAAGACACACACAAAAAAAATGGGAAAACGATTCCATGCTCCCAGATAGGAAGAACAAATATTGTTAAAATGTCAATACTACCCAAAGCAATCTACATATTCAATGCAATTCCTATCAAAATAACACCAGCATTCTTCACAGAGCTAGAACAAACAATCCTAAAATTTGTATGGAACCAGAAAAGACCCCGAATAGCCAAAGCAATCTTGAAAAAGAAAACCAAAGCAGGAGGCATCACAATCCTGGACTTCAAGCTATATTACAAAGCTGTAATCATCAAGACAGTGTGGTACTGGCACAAGAACAGACACTCAGATCAATGGAACAGAATAGAGAACCGAGAAATGGACCCACAAATGTATGGCCAACTAATCTTTGACAAAGCAGGAAAGAATATCCAATGGAATAAAGACAGTCTCTTCAGCAAGTGCTGCTGGGAAAACTGGACAACGACATGCTCAAAAGTGAACCTGGACCACTTTCTTAAACCATACACCAAAAATAAACTCAAAATGGATGAAAGACCTACATATAAGGCAGGAAGCCATAAAAATCCTGGAGGAAAAAGGAGGCCAAAACGTCTTTGATTTCAGCCACAGGAACTTCTTACTCAACACGTCTCCCGAGGCAAGGAAAACAAAAGCAAAAATGAACTATTAGGACCTCATCAAAATAACAAGCTTCTGCACAGTGAACGAAACAATCAGCAAAACTAAAAGGCAACTGATGGAATAGGAGAAGATATTTGCAAACGACATATCAGATAAAGGGTTAGTATCCAAATCTATAAAGAACTTATCAAACTCAACACCCAAAACACAAATAATCCAGTGAAAAATTGGCAAAAGACATGAATAGACACCTCTCCAAAGAAGACATCCAGATGGCCAACTGACACATGAAAAAATGCTCAACATCACTCATCATTAGGGAAATACAAATCAAAACCACAATGAGATACTACCTTACACCTGTCAGAATGGCTAACATTAACAACTCAGGCAACAACAGATGTTGCCGAGGATGAGGAGAAAGAGGATCTCTTTTGCACTGCTGGTGGGAATGCAAGCTGGTGCAGCCACTCTGGAAAACAGTATGGAGGGTCCTCAAAAAATTAAATATAGAACTACCCTACGACCCAGCAATTGCACTACTAGGCATTTATCTGTGGGATACAGGTGTGCTGTTTCAAAGGGACACATGCACCCCCATGTTTATAGCAGCACTATCAACAATAGCCAAAGTATGGAAAGAGCCCAAATGTCCATCGATGGATGAATGGATAAAGAAGTTGTGGTATGTATGTGGTATGTGTATGTGGTATGTGTATGTGGTATGTATATATATATATATATCAGCAATCAAAAAGAATTAAATCTTGCCATTTGCAACTATGTGGATGGAACTAGAGGGTATTATGCTAAGCGAAATTAGTCAGAGAAAGACAAATATCATATGACTTCACTCATATAAGGACTTTAAGATACAAAACAGATGAACATAAGGGAAGGGAAGCAAAAATAATATAAAAACAAGGAGGAGGACAAAAACATACGAGATTCTTAAATATGGAGAACAGAGGGTTACTGGTGGGGTTGTGGGAGGGGGGGATGGGATAAATGGGTAAAGGGCATTAAGGAATCTACTGAAATCATTGTTGCACTATATGGTAACTAAGTTGGATGTAAATTTAAAAAAATAAATTAAAGGAAAAAAAGAAAAGAAAAGAAAATAGACTCAGGGCACCTGGGTGGCTCAGTTGGTTAAGTTTCTGACTTCAGCTCAGGTCTTGATCTCATGGTTCATGAGTTCAAGCCCCACATCAGGATCAGTACTGACAGCTCAGTGTCTGGATTCTGCTTCAGATTCTGTGTCTTCCTCTATCTGCCTCTCTCTCTCTCTCTCTCTCTCTCTCTCTCTCAAAAATAAATAAACATTAAAATTTTTAAAAAAGAAAAAAGAAAATAGAACAATACATAAGAAAATAATTACTCATGACCCAGATTTTCCACTCTTAACATCTTATATTTTGGATCACAGTTATCTCTTTTATTTGCTCTCTTGTTTCTGTGAACATTATATATACTCATACAGAATCAAACACTGCAGAAAGTACAAAAAAAGCTTAAACTTACCCTGAAACAACCACTGAAAAATTATCATCGTTGCTATTAGGTAATATCATCCTAATTTTTTGGAATACACAGATAGGAAAGTGGAAATGTACAAGGTAGACCAGTACATAAATCACTAAGAAGATAGTAGATCGATGTTAGGACTATTTTTATTAAAACGAAATCAGAATAAAGAGGTTTTTTTTTAATTTAAAACATTTCATTTATTTGTACTTAATTTAAATGTTTTAAATGTTTATTTCTATTTGAGAGACAGAGAGAGAGAGAGAGTGCATAAGCAGGGGAGGGGCAAAGAGAAAAAGAGACAGAATCCGAAGCAGGCTCCAGGCTCTGAGCTGTCAACACAGAGCCCGATGTAGGGCTCAAACTCACAAGCCATGAGATCATGACCTGAGCTGAAGTCGGGCACTTAACTAACTGAGCCATCCAGGAGCCCCTGTACTTAATTTAATAAGGAAAAAATAAAACTAAAACTTTGAATATATATTCACTACAAGAAATATTATTTCCTAAAGAATCTCATCAATGTTGAAATGAAGAAAAACAGATTAAGATCAGCAATATTTTTATTAGTATAAGTGTGTCCCTTGCAACATTTTCTATATACTTATTCTAAAATAATATTCATTGTTTATCTGAAATCCAAATTTACCTACACATCCTATAGCAAATAAAAACATGACACTCAGTTAAATTTGAGTTCTGGATAAACAATAAGTAATTGTTTGTTATATGATTTTTTTTAAATGTTTTACTGTTTATTTATTTTTGGAGGGAGAGAGAGAAAGAGAGCTTGGGTTTGGGAGAGTAGAGAGAGAGAGAGAGAGAGGGAGACACAGAACCTGAAGCAGGTTCCAGGCTCTGAGCTCTGAGCTGTCAGCACAGGGTCCAATGCAGGGCTTGAACACAGACTGCAAGATCATTACCAGAGCTGAAGTTGGATACTTATGCAACTGAGCCACCCAGGCACCCCTCATTATAAACATTTAATCTAGAAGCCCATATTGCATTGAGTTTGGAGTGGGATTAGAGAGTGGGGCAGGCCATTCCTATAGGAGAAATACCTTTGAACTTTGAATAATTTCCCCAGTTCAGAACATAGTGCTAGAACTTTAATTCCCAAGGCCTATTATTTTCTTTCACTTCATCTTTACCAGAAAGGATCTCCACTGTGCTTCCTTAGAAGTTAGGGGGAAAGTGTATCAACATTCTATTTTTCTCCAGGTTTGGGGTTATTAGTAAAAATTCTCCACTCACTAAGAGGCGTTTGGGGTTTGTGGTTACTATAAGGAACAATACCAGGCTATGCTTTTCTATTCTGGTCAGAAATGTATGTCTCATTCTTTACTGAGACATTGGTTTTTGTTTGTATGTTTGCTCTGGTTTTAGAATTAAATGATGCTATTTACCCTATGTGGTGATGGTAAATTTATTGTCAGTTTCTTTTTTTTTTCTTTACATTTTTTGTTCATTTATGGGGGATTTGATAGGGAGACTGGAGTCTATAAAGAAGTTATAATCTTCGAGGCGCCTGGGTGGCTCAGTCAGTTAAGCGTCCGACTTCAGCTCAGGTCATGATCTCACAGGTTTGTGAGATCAGCCTCTGTGCTGACAGCTCAGAGCCTGGAACCTCCTTCATATTCCGTGTCTCCCTCTCTCTCTCTGCCCCTCCCCTGCTTACATTCTCTCTTTCTCTCTCTCTCTCTCTCTCTCTCTCTCTCTCTCTCTCTCTCAAAAATGAATAAACTTAAAAAGAATTTCTTAAAAAAGCTTTCATCTTCCTTCTTAGCTCATAAATACTACCTTCAGAATTTCTATTGACTCTATATACTTGGTGAATAAAACCATTTTAGGTAAAATCTTAGAGTAGCAAACAAAAGCTTGCAATGTTTTGGTTCTAGTATAGAGTGCCTAAAACTTGGGCCCTTTAATCAAACTGCCTGCATTCAAAAGTCAGTTCTACTTTTTTTCCTCTGGAAACTTAGGCCCGTCTCAACCTCATTAATCCTCATTTCTCCACCTTGTCATGGGCTGTAATAGCATTGCCTTTCTTGTAGACATTTTCTGAGAATGAAATGTGACAAGGCAATTACTTAACAGTGTCGAGTACGTAGAAAATGCTCAGTAAACATTGATGACTCTTATGATTTCAACCATTAAAATATATCCCCTATTCTTAGAATCACAAGACATTAGAACTGGAAGAAACCTTCACACTGACTTAAAAAATTTTAAATGCATGTGGTAATTTATTCTTTCTTGGTGCCATAAATAATGAATAAGACATTGTTGTCCAATGTCACATTTTCTCAGCATCATTTATTTCCTGGAAAGGAGGAGTTATTAAGAAAGTTGAGATATATCTGTAGTAAGAACAGCAATCCTATATTTAGAATGTTTTTTTTCTAAACAGTGTGATAAGTTCAGGTGCTAGGAACCTTTTATATGTGACACAGGATTTTTTCACTGTTGGTGCTGTTGTGAAAGAAGCGACTTTGGGGGTGCCTGGGTAGCTCAGTCGATTAAGCAACTGACTCTTGATTTTGGCTCAGGTCATGATCTCACAGTCCTTTGGGTTCAAGCCCTGCATCAGGCTCTGTGCTGTGGAGCCTGCTTGGGGTTCTCTCTCTCTTTCCCTGTCTCTGCCCTTCCCCCACTCACATGCACATGCATGTGCTCTCTCTCTCTCGCTCTCTCTCTCTCTCTCTCTCTAAAAATAAATAAACATTGGGGTGCCTGGGTGGCTCAGTCAATTAAGTGTCTGACTCGGGCTCAGGTCATGACCTCACTGTTCATAAGTTGGAGCCCTGCATCCGGCTCTGTTGACAGCTCAGAGCCTGGAGCCTGCTTTGGATTCTGTGTCTCTCCCTCTCTCTGTCCCTCCCTCCCACCCTCCCCAAAATAAATAAACATCAAAAAAGAAAAAATATATATACATAAAAAAAGAGGGGACTTTGAATAAGGTAAAGATAAGACAGTATAGACGAGTAGACTCTAATACTTTGTGGCTTAAAATTAAGAGCAAATAAACAGAGGTTTTCAGCAATTGAGCGCACTCTGACCCCCCCCCCCACCTGCCAATGACAAGGGATGTCCCTGCATAGTGGGACACTGTCTGTAGCTGGCTTTCTCCCCAGAAGCCTGTATGCTTAAGCTGCAATTCATGTACTTGAGCAACCTTAGGGCCCCAGAGAGCACTTGTTCTGTCAGATTTCATACACAGACTTGATTCAGCAACCTGACAAGCATGGTTAGTTTTCTTGTCTGAGCTCAATTTTCATTTTAAAGTGTTTCCACACTTTGATTTACTAAATGGTAAAGAAGAAAGAAAGAAAGAAAGAAAGAAAGAAAGAAAGAAAGAAAGAAAGAAAGAAAGAAAGAAAGAAAGAAAGAAAGAAAAATGGTATTTGGGGAGGATTCCAGCCAACTATTGCTCAAAGCTTCTTTATGAAATAAATATGTGGAATCCATACAATTACGTTTGGACATAAACACTTCTACTGATGAAGCTAAGATTATAAGTTCAATTCCCTCATGGACCAATTAGTTTCTTTTGTTCTTCCTCCATAAATTCTACGTAGTCATTCATTCAACCATTTATTAAGTGCTTAGTACTGGCTAGGCCCGGGCCACATTCTAAGAACAAATCAATGCTTAGTCAGGCTAGCGTTAGCAATCAAAGAGCGTGTTCCAGTGACTGTGCCCCCAATTCCATCTGGCCAAACCGTAAATGTGAGAAAAATCAAAGGAAGAAAGCATAGAGAAACAAGTAAAAATATATCATCATTTTTGGACACTAACCTATGGAGGAATCATTTTTGTATATAAATGAGAGCTTACTCATCTCAGCAGATACTGCTTTTATAAGCCAACATCCAGTCCACAGCAATAGAGGGTAATAGCATGAAGCATGATGGTTCTATTGCAGGAAGTTAGAGAATACAGAGAACAAAAGGCAAAATTGGATTCAAGATTCACAGACCTTGGAGAAAAGCACCTCATCAGTTGGTTAAGATGACTTGTTTATGTGACAGAAGTCTCTGTAACATTGCAGAAATGGTCTCTTGAGTAGAGTTAAAGAAGAGAGAAGGGCAGGATCAGACCATTCTAAATACATGCTAGGAGCACCTGGGTGGCTCAGTAAGTTAAGCATCTGACTCCTGGTTTTGCCCCAGGTCATGATCTTATGGTTTGTGAGTTTGAGCCCTACATTGGGCTCTGCGCTGACAATTCTAATAAACTTTAAAAAATGACATGCTAATGAAAAACAGATCTTTTAATTCACACAGCAATGCCAAACTATTTATTTTCAAGTTTCAAAGCTGAGTTATCATCTGTCCAGTGAAGAGCTCTCTTTGGATGCTATAGAAAAAAGATTTCTATCAGTTGTTTGGTTGATCATACTGTGAATTCAGTAGGGATTTTTTAAATATAGAATTATTTAAATGTTTTAAGGAACATTTAAAAAAAGAAGGGGCACCTGAGTGGTTACATAAAAAAGGGGGGGGGAGGGACACTTACAGTGACACAAATCATTATTTTATTTTATGGAGATCAAGACCATTTAGATATCCTCTGATGACGAGGAGTTGTACAAAAATATTTTATATTTATTCAGCAATTGAAGAAAAGCTTGTGGAAGTGGAAATTAAGGGGAATCAATAAGACGGCCTTCCTGGAGAAAGAACAGACATTTTGCATGTTTGGGAACTATTGATTTTTTGGTAAGTTTTTTCTCAAAAAAAATTAATATTATTTCTAACAATGATATTCCATAATCCTACCCCTGAGTGGGTGGGGCGGGGGGGAGAGGTAGGAAGAAAGAAAAAGAAAAAAACACTATTGTGTGTAGAAAAACAGCTAACAAAGACTGTCATCTATCTTCATAGGAGGTTTTAAGAATCCAGCCATAGGAGGCACCTGGGCTCACTTGGTTAAGCATTGGACTCATGATCTCAGCTCAGGTCTAGATCTCAAGCTCCATGTTGGGCTCTGTGCTGGGAGAGAAGCCTACTTAAAAAAAAGAAGGAGGAGGAGGAGGGAGAAGAAGAGGAAGAAGAAGGAGAATTCAGCCATAGATTTTCAAAAGAAAGGAGAAATTTTCTATGGGCTGTATCAAAATCTTCATTGAATCTGCCCTCCCTGGCTAACAACACAATAGACTTGGCCTGTTGTCACACACATATACATGTGTATTCAACCACAGATAATTCTTTGCTTAAACTGCCTTTTATATGGGCTTAGATACCCAAAGGTCCATTTGCTCTGTCTGATTTCATAAGAAGCTTAAAACATGGCTCAAAAAGTTGGGTCATCCTTCATGAAATGAATATTTCCTTTCTCTTTTTTTTTCCTTCTTTTATTACTAGCTAACTTTCAACTCCTAATACATAAATTTTTATTTTATTTCTTTTTTTCTCTTTACTAGTGACTATTATTAAGACTTTCTTTTCATGTAGAAATATTTGTCATCAGAAGCACTTGGACAAAATGTAACAAAAAAATTTATAAAGCATTATTAGTATCATAATTTTAGGTAAATTTTAAATATTTGAAATAATGGTTAACTCATTCAGAAAACTTTTGTGTTATTCTCAAATTAGTTCATGTCCATGATTAAAATTTTTAAAAAAGAACATTTAATCCTTATAAAAACCAACAAATCTTACAAAAAAAAAAACCAGCCATTTCACTAGAAAATGGAAACTGCACTCAAATGTACTTCTAACATTTAATGGAATTCTTTCCATAAAGGTTGCACTGATTACATGTGTTCACAGGAGACTAAAAACCCTATGTCTTGACAGCTGATGCCTGCTTGAATAGCTTAGTAGTTTTTAGTTCTCAGAACTAAAGATATTCAATTAGAAGCTTTTCTATGTGATTTCACAATTAAGGGACTTTTAAAAAGCACTTTTGATAAAGGGGTAGCTCTATTCAGAACTTTATTTAGAAGGTAAAATATTCTAAAAGCTTTTCAGTCATTGATGGCAGCAATTATAACTTCTGTCAGAATTTTTATTTTAGGGAATATGCAAATTATCCTCTATTGGACAAACATTTCTGGAAGGTACAAAGAATAGATAATACTTTTACCCATAAATAATCTATCTTGTTATTTCCCAAGTGAACACTCTTCCTACATAAAGTTTGGGAAATCTATTCTGGAATGCTGTGTTATACATAAGCATGTATCCTCATCTGAACAGATATGAAAGTCTACCCTAGCAAGAAATGAGTGGACACAATAGTCTGGCACATCTATAGTAACATACAATGCCTTTACCTTTCATTCTAGAGTGCACCGTCCATCTCTGGTCAGCTCACATCAAAAAGCAAGCAAAGAAATGAACAAAACCAATAACAAAACCTCAACTATACATGCATATCTTGGTTTCCAGCCAAAGTACAGTAATGTAATTCAACAGATAGTTGAAAACTACTACAGAAGCTTCAGAATGCATATTTCACAGAGGGAAGCTTCGAAAATAGTTTCAGTAGTGAGTGCCCGGTGCAACTTAGTATCAGTAAGCAAAGCCGTCCACACTAGCTGACGAAGTTCATCCTTTTAATCAGACCAGCAGCAGTATACCAAATGGTAATTCTGCAGAAAAGGCACATGCTATTGGAAGCTAGAAATAGCGTATATGAGACACTGCTAAGAAGAGGTAAATAAAAGATTGTAAGAAGCATACAAAAACTAAACAAAACTCAGTAAAGAGACCTGCTGAAGTATGAAACAAGGGCTCCAAACAGTGGAGAGCTGGGAAATAGCAGCAAGAAAAAGATTAATTTGCCCTAGAGTAATTATGAATCTCTTTTTCTCTCAATCTCTGTCACTGGTTCTGTCTCCCTGTCTCTCTCTTTTCTATGAAGTTTTTAAAAAAGAGAAGGGAGGGATGCCTGGGTGGCTCAGTCGGTTAAGGGTCCGACTTTGGCTCAGGTCATGATCTCTCGGTTCGTGATTTCAAACCCCACATCGGGCTCTGTGCTGACAGCTCAGAGCCTGGAGCCTGCTTCAGATTCTGTGTCTCCCCATCTCTTGGCCCCTCCCATGTTCATGCTCCGTCTGTCTCTGTCAATAATCAATAAACGTTAAAAAAAATTTTTTTAAAGAGAAGGGAAACTCAAAAATGATACTCTTTATGTGGCTACTATTCATCCATACCAAATAAAATTATTCCCACACATTTCAGAAATTGGGGAAAGCTCTGAGATCATAATGTAATATGAAATCTATAAAAATTGCATGATGTAATAGGTAGACCTTTGACTTTCAAAATTTGCTTCTCTCCTTTTAATAGTTCATGATGTGTTGGAAAATATTTGTGAAATATTAATATGTTTTACTGGTATTTTCTCCCATACTCTCATTTGCCTTTTGCCATGTTCAAGCTCCCTGGGTTTTTCTAATGCTCATTTCCTCAAGAAAGGGAAATGTTAGGGGTACCTGGGTGGCTCAGTCGTTTAAGCATCTGACTTCAGCTCAGGTCATGGTCTCATAGTTCCTGAGTTTGAACCCCACATCAGGCTCTGTGCTGACAGCTCAGAACCTGGAGCCTGCTTTAGATTCTGTGTCTCCCTCTCTCTCTGCCCCTCCCCTTCTCACACTCTGTGTGTTTCTCTCTCTCAAAAATAAACATTAAAATTTAAAAAAAGAAGAAGAAGAAGAGAAAAGGAAGAAGAAGAAGAAGAAGAAGAAGAAGAAGAAGAAGAAAAAGAAAGAAAGAAAGAAAGAAAGAAAGAAAGAAAGAAAGAATGGGAGATGCTAGTTAAGAGTGATTAGAGGATCTGAGAAAGAGGGGACAGACGCCGAACAGCCGAGAGAGGCCTGAAAAAGAATGAACACCACTCATAAATTGGTGGGATCTGAGAATAGGCAAGTATGTATGCTGCTTCAGAAGTATAATAGCCCAGAAACAGCAATATTCCAGGGTAAGAATAGATTTCTATCATGCATGGACAGACAGGGCTGTAAATTAAGTCCTTGGAGAGAGCTCCCTCAGCTGGTGAGCCCTGGAGGCAGTCGAGCAGTTCCTTCCACAAGAACGACATACAAACAGCAGAAAAACCCACTAGATCTAAAGTAGTGTTAAAGGCAGAAACAACATAAAGTTGTATTTCTATACATCATCTAACTTTTGCTGACTGAGACTTGTATTTAGCTAATTTTCAAAATACTTGTCACTTTAAAAATGTTATCATCCATCCATATGGCATTTCTAGGTTTACCAGAGGAGTTTAGAACATGGAATCTGGCTACTTGATTTTAAATGATGAGCTCAGCAAGTCACTTATCTGCTTTGAGTCTCAGTTTTCTAATGTACTAACGATAGCACCTACCTTATAAGGTTGTTATGGGATTAATACGTTAATGTTTGTGCTTTTTAGGTGTTTGATAAATAAAACAAGAAATAAGCAAGTGACATAACAAAAGCAGAAACGGAGCCATTATATTCAAGGGTCAAACAAAGGCTAAACAAAACATTGCAGACAGCAGGGTGAGGGAAACTACAAAACTACCTTCCTTTTAATGTTAAAAGTATTGTATTAAAGGGGTGCCTGTGTGGCTTAGTCAGTTAGGCAGCCAACTTCGGCTCAGGTCATGATCTCACGGTTCATGGGTTCAAGCCCAACATCGAGCTCTGTGCTGACAGCTCAGAGCCTTGGAGTCTTCTTCAGATTCTATGTCTCCCTCTCTCTCTGCCCTTCCCCTGCTCATGCTCTGTCTCTCTCTCTCTCTCAAAAAACAAATAAAAACATTAAGAAAAATTTAAAAAGAAAACATTTAAGCACAGTATCACCATCCATAAATGATCACTGTTAATGCGATGCCCTTTAATGTATATACATTTTTTTTATTTTTTAAACATTTTTTATGTTTTTTTACTCATTTATTTTTGAGAGAGAGAGAGAGCACATGAGCAGGGGAGGGGCAGAGAGAGAGAGAGAGACACAGAATCTGAAGCAGGATCCAGGATCTTTTTGTCAGGACAGAGACCGATGCAGGGCTCGAAAATATGAACCATGAGATCATGACATGAGTCAAAAGTCGGTATATACACTTTTTAAAATTATGACCCTTTATCAATATACCTGTTACAGATACACACACACACACACACACACACACACACACACACACAATGTAATGATAACTGTATACTGCTGTTTCTCAGTTAATAATATTATGAAATCATTTTCATATACATGCATAAATGTTTCCCTCATTTTTTAATTCAAGCAATAGGAATTTTTAAATTTCAACTATGAATAAATAATGCCAAATAACTTTCCAGATCTTGCCATTTCCCAATCAGTGCATTAATATCAAGTTCTTATCTAAAAGCATGTCTTAAAGGTTCTTCTCCCAACTTGTAAAATAGAATTATGTATTTCCCCCCACCTTATATTCAATTTACTTTATTGAGTATCTCGAAAAAGTCACAAAACTCCCAACTCTTTGCCCAACGTGAATTTTTATATCGTATAAGGTAGTGTGAGTCTGACACCTGCTGGCTATCTGTGAAGTTACACAATTGTCACAAATTGGAATTAAAATTTAACTTCAGTTTATAAAACTCACTGCTCCCCTGTGAAGCAAAAATCATCAGTGTTTTTTTCTTTCTGATAGGAACTTCAGGTTCTACTTTTAATAAATCTGTATATAATTTTATATTTTTGTGCTCTCGAAACGTGGGTCAATATTTTAAACAGAAGTTTTAAGAAAGATTTAAATTTCAATATTATTTAAATTTTATTTAAAAACTATCATATAAAATTTTAAACTGAGTTAAGTTATAAATATCCTTATAATTTTTATTGTAAAATAATGTAACAACCTTACCAAATTGATTATTTTTAAAACATTAAGTAAAATGAAGATATATTGCCCCGCCATGCAAATACAAACTATATTCCCATTCAGGAGTTTAACCAGTTTTCACCAGTTTCTATATGTTATGTTCAGCTTACCAGAGTTGTAATCAGAATGACTTGCATATTAATATTTTGGTCTTTATACTTATCACTACCTATTTAAGATTTTTTTTTCACGTAATCATTAGCATCTTCATTTTTCATGGATGCTTTGAGTATATGCTGATTTACTTAATCATTCACTTTTTGTTAAAGTCCTCACTGTTTCCAATTTTACTTAGAGTTGTACTGAAATGAATATCTTCATTGAAACTTTTCTTTACTAAAATAAGTGAGATATTCTTACACATCAAAAACTGAAGGCAGTGTCCAAGATTAATATTCTTTTAGGCATTTAAAACTAACATTAAATATATTCGAATTCTACAGCAAAATGAGGTATGACAGAGATCTATGTTGTGACTCCAAATGTTAGCAACAGGCAACTATTCATTGAGTCCTCATTCGTGTGAACCACTGACTTAGTATAAGAAGGAATGAGAGTTGTGTCAATTCTTACACTGGAAAATACCATTTGTAGAGATGAGATGTAGACAAACAAATGAAAATATGATTTCCAGAGGAATATTCAAGGAAGTCTTTACTAATAAAAATTAAATTTAAAATGGAGGTATGAATTCCATTCTTTTCTTCCACTTATTTAGTTTCTACATCTTAATGAAAGTAAGAGATACTTTTCCCACATAATTTATGTCAGATGTGTTCCATGCTGGCTCATGATCTGGCTCATTAATATGGGAAACCTATGAGGTGATATGGCACATTGAAGTATTATCTGGGATTTACTAAACAAATTCCTACTAATGAAAAAAAATATATAGCACAATGTAGTGGAAAGAATACTGATAGGGCTGAGTTTCTGCTGATCTAATTTCTGGATTCATCTATTCTTTTTTTCTTAATGTTTATTTATTTTTCAGAGAGAGAGAGAGAGATTCAGAAAGAGAGAGAGAGAGAGCGCGCGCGCGCGCGCGCGCAAGCATGAGTGGGGGAGGGGCAGAGAGAGAGGAGACAGAATCCAAAGCAGCTCCAGGTTCTGCGCTGCCAGCACAGAACCAAACATGGGGCTCAAACTGACAAACCATGAGATTATGACCTGAGCCGAAGTCGGAGCTTAACTGACTGAGCCCCCAAGTGCTCCTGAATTCATCTACTCTTTGCAAGATCATATCCAAAAGCACTTCAACCCACACATTGCATATCTCTGCCTCAGTTCATGATATATTAATAAAGCACACACGCACGCACAGAGTGGCTTTCGAGATTGTTTAAGTAATAGCAGGAATTTTATAAAGATGTTCAACATACAAAGCAGCTAAAATTTCAGGGGCAGGAGCCTGTGAGAGAGCCTGACGGATTTTCACAGCTCCTTCCTCCACTCTTGCTTCATCTCTCAGAAACTTGACCTTCTTAGAAGAGATATGTTAGAAAGGAAAAGGGAATCCCTGACATCTGAGAGCCAACCTGACACAAACAGGCCATGGCGCTTTTAGAAGCTATCCTGGTGCCCATGTTGTTATCTTGTTGGACATAAAGAATCTCCCAGAACAACAAGGTCACTCTGCTACCAAGAAGCTGTGTGACAAATCAAGGCCGCTTGATAATTTTGTCTAAGCAGAGAAGAAAACAAGGTCAGTGGGCAAACAGCAGAATGTCCAATAGCTTCCTCCCTGGGCCAATATGACTATATTGAGTATATTACTTCTTTATAGTACAGTACTCTACAGTAATATACTTTATCTGCTCCTTCTTTACCAAGTATGACTTTACCCTAGCTCTGTTCCGCCCTCCTTTTAGGTAAGGTTAATCAAGATGCACAATTGTATTGTCCCCACTTTCTTGCAGCACCTTATTTAGAATCCCTGCTTACTTGGATCCTCCCAAATCGCCTAAAACTCATACCTTGCACAGTGTATGTTCTTTCAGTGTGTTCAATTACAAGTGTGTTACTGGCAGTCTTTGATGGTATGCAAGCAATTAATTCTTATATGTTAATCTCGTATCCTGCAAACTTGCTAAACTTGTTAAATTAATTTTTATTTGTTTGCTTTTGCCAATTGCATAGAATTTTCTATATTGACTGTCATGTCCACAAATACAGTTTTACTTTTTTTCTTTTCAATCTGAGCACCTTTTATTTCTTTGATTACACTGACTAGATGTTGAATAGGAGCGTTGAGAGTAGAAATCCTTGATGCTGATCTTAGAGGGAAAGTATTTGGTTTCTCACTATTATGTATGATGTTAGTTGTAGGTTTTAATGGTACCCTCTTAGTTTAAAGAGTATTTGAATTAGGAATAGTTACTGGGTTTTTTCTAATTCTTTTTCCTACATCTATTGAGATATTAATCCACTTTTGTTTTTTTGTTACTAAGGTAAATTATATTGATGGATTTTTGAGTGTTAAAACAAACCTTGCATTCTTGAGGTGAATTGTATTTGGTCATGATGTGTTTGTTATTTTTTTAACATATAGTTAAATTTGTTAAAATTTTGTTAAGAATTTTTGTCTGTATATTCGTGAGAGATATTGGTCTACAGGGTTTTTTTTCTGTGATATATTTTGTCTAGTTTGGGTATTAGGGTAATGCTGGCCTCATTAAATGAGTTGAGAAACATCTCCTTTTCTATTTCCTGTGTTTTTTTCTTCCCGAAATATTTGATATTCTCATTGTGTTATTTCCTGTGAGAAATCTGCCAGCATCTTTATTTTTATTTTTTCCTATGTAATTTTTTCTCCAATATACCCCAGAGAAGCAAAGAACTTCTAAGATTTTTCTCTTTATCAATGATTTTTATTAATTTTGGTCTGTGACCTGTTGGCTCTCATGTCTGTCTGCTCCTTCTTGCTCACTATCACGTAGCCACACTGGTTTATTGGCTGTTCTTGAACATTCCGAATATACTTCCACCTCAGAACCTTGTACTGACTGTTTTCTATGCCTCAGAAGATCTCTATACTGCTCTTCAACTCCTTCAAGTTTTTGCTCAAATAGAACTCTTTGAGTGATGCCTCCTGTGATCATGCCATATAAAATCTCCTACACTTCCATACCACACTTCTTATCACCGATGTAATTCCATAACACAATTAATACATTTTTATTCTGTCCTCCCAACTGAACTGGAAGCCATAGGAAAGCCGGAAACGTCTGTTTTGTTCTGTGTTGTATACCTAGTACCTAGAATGATACCTGAAATGGTGTGTTGTCAGAAAATGTTTATGAGGAGAATTAATTATTGAACAAATGAAGACCAAAGTAACAGCTTAACTTGAAAATAATATTTAATGGGTGCCTGGGTGGCTCAGTCGGTTAAGCCTCTGACTTCATCTCAGGTCATGATCTCACAGTTCATGAGTTCAAGCCCCGAATGCGGCTCTGTGCTGACAGTGTGGAGCCTGGAGCTAGCTTCTGGTTCTGTGCCTCTCTCACTCTCTGCCCCTACCCTGCTCATGCTCTGTCTCTCTCTCCCTCTCTCTCAAATATAAACAAACATTAAAAAAATTTTTTAAGAAGATAATATTTAAAAAAAGTGTTGGTTTGGATTGGGATTTATTTTATTCTACAAGAGCCTTAATTTTATCTGTCTTCCTGGCAGTTAATAAACCCTTAATAAATATTTATGGAATGAATGAATGGTAAATTCTTTATTATATACTTAAAGGAAGACCACATGTTAATGTGATAATTTAGTTGACAAATTTAGCAGAATCCTAATTCACTGGTAGTTTAATTTCTAGGGCATTTGCCATTAATAATTTTTTATTCATTATTAATAATTTTGACTGAAATGTTCTTTTGTCATTTTAAAACTATTTTTACAAATTCTTTTAAAGTTTATTTTGAGAGAGAGCACGAGTGGGGGGGGCAAAGAGAGAGGGAGAGAACAATCACCCTATTTTAAAAATATTATAGGGGTGCCTGGGTGGCTCAGTCGGTTAAGTGTCCGACTTCAACTCAGGTCATGATCTCTTGGTTTGTGAGTTCGAGCCCCGCGTCGGTCTCTGTGCTGACAGCTTGGAGCCTGGAGCCTGCTTCGGATTCTGTGTCTGCCTTCCTCCCTGCCACTCCCTCACTCATGCTCTGTCTCTGTCTCAAAAATAAATAAAAAACATTAAAAAATTTAAAAAAATAAAAATATTATAATTGGTGTAGTATAATCAAAAAATTATGGGGCACCTGGGTGGCTCTGCAGGTTGAGCGTCTGACTCTTGGTTCCAGCTCAAGGCATGATATCACGGGTCACGAGTTGGAACCCCACATAGGGCTGTGCACTGGCAGCACGAAACCTGCTTGGAATTCTCTCGCTCTCCCTCTGCTCCTCTCCCCCTCTCACGTGTTCTCTCTCTGAAAATAAATAAATAAACTTAAAAAAAAATTATATTACAATCAGAAGACCTAAATTCAGGACCTAGGTTTGCCACTTTCTAGATCTGTGACCAAGGAAAATCTCTTAAATTTTCTTATTCATTTTTTTTTCAATTTTCTTATTCTTAAATGAGGACAGTAACTGTAAGTCCTCCAAGTCCTTTCCAAGTCTACTGTTCTGGGAATCTGTTGCAACAAATCACCTATCCAAATGCAGAGTTGTAAAAGATGATGTTTTACAGCTAGGCAAGGTAACTGCCATAATAATAAACGTCCATAATGATAACTTCAAGGCATTCTAACATCCTAAATTTCCTCCGGAGTCATCTTAAATGTATGTTAACTTTTAATTCATCCTTCCCAAGGAATTAAAATACACATGCGTGTATACACACACATATACTTGGGAAGTTGTAGGGAAGAGACTGTAGAAACTTTTTCTTCCTTGTCCCAGAGGTGTATATTTGCTAATCCTGTTATAACCTTGGTGGCCTTTTGAAAAACAGGCTTTTTTTACAACTATATAACATACTATCCTAACAACGGCATTTTTATAACTTAGTTATCCTTACGTCTTACAATTACTACTTAGATCTACAAAATATACAATTGGGGAGATTTTCTTGTCATCTGAAATACCTACTGTTGATCGCCTCACGAATACCTTCCTTCTCCTGGGCTCTGTCTTGTCATTGTCTCCAATGTTTGCTAATTGATTTACACCCTTGCTGTAGGAAGGCTCTTAGGCTACACAGGGCCTTGACAGGAAGAAAACAGTTCTCCAGACAAGGAACCAAGGAAAGGATTCCCTACATCCTGCAGACACCATAAAAATTTTCAAATTTCCATGTAGGTAATCATACTTACGGTTTCCAACTTTTTATTTTGCCAAGGACGATTCATTTAAAGCAACTACCTTTTCTAAATATTATTTTATAAAATAAAAGATACTGCAACAGCAAAATATAAGAAAGACTAATTTTTTAAACAACTCATTATATTGACTTTTTTTCTCATTTTTTTTTTTCAAGAAATTGCTATGTGATCATAGGATGCTCACAGTTGTCTGGGAGTCTGTGCTCTATGACACTCCCTGGGTCTTTCAACCTAACACCCCACGGAAGTGTGAATCATTTCAAGCTCATCACCTGTGGGTGATACTTGAATTTCCCACAGACTGAGGGAGAGAATCACCAAAAGGACAGAATCCAAAGTGGCCACTTTAGAACTCAGGATACATGAGAAGAGAATGTCTCTGGAAGAAAATCTAGATAGCATTCTGTCATTCTGTAAGTTTATCCTCCAGATATCTCATCTCGTTGACTGCAACAGCACCAATTCCATAAATATATGGCCTTAATAGACAATGACTCTATCTTCTCTCTTTCCTTTTCTCCTTCTTCCACTGATGCTTCTGTGTCCCCCCTTCATTTCTATATTCTTTAATGAGAACATGGAAGAGGAGAGATAGAGAAAGAGAAAGAGGATGGTGACTTCAGAATGTAGTTACCAAAGGAAGACATAGCACACGTGGCTGTTATCGACATTCTCACTCACCATTATTGAGCTGTACTCTATGTTGATTCTTCCTCAGACGTAGAGGGATGAATGAATACATACATGTCTGAATACATGCATGTCTGAATACGTGAATGGATGAATACGTGAACAAGTTAAATTTACCATTCCATTTAAATTCAACATAGCGTACAGGAATAAATGATTGATTTGGAGGAAAGAGTAGGGGGGTTAGTTATAATAAAGAGGTAGAGGGGGGTATGGTTTTCAAAATGGGAAAATCAGTATTGGATAGATGGACTGGTTTAGAAAGAAGAGAGAAGAAAACATTACAGGCACAATTAGGTAGTAAAAGATCATTGTTTGGGGGGATTCTATCACTCTCTGATATAGGTTTTAAAAAAGAACAAATTTAGGCTCCACATTCATTCACCTGGGCAACTCATTAAGATGGAAATTCTGAATCTGAAGGTAGAGAACAGGAACCAAGGCTCTATATGTCTGAAATGACCTATGCTGGTCCATGAACCACAGTATGCAGAGAAAAGTCTTAGAACACAGCAGGCACTAATCAATGGTCAGGGGAGTTCTCTCATTTGACTGGGATGACAGTAGATCTCACATCTGCAGCCTCCAGAAGCTTCTCATCCTGAGTGATGCAGAGCTCAAATACTGCAGACATGGCATTGATATCTAACTCTTGTAGGATTTTTGTCCCCTCTTCACTTTTATTATATTGAACTATGTTTTTTTTTTCCTCCCACCACCCTAACTCCTTTAATTGCTCATCATACACATATCTTTTGCCTCCTAAAAGTAGATATTCTACAAAGTTCAGTTTGGGGATCCTTTATAAACAGATCCCATTTATGACTTTAATTAAAACTGCCACACATTTGATTTTCAGATGTGTGTGTGTGTTTTGTGTGTGTGTGTGTGTGTGTGTGTGTGGAAAGAGAGCACTCAGAGTGATTTAAGCAAAAAGGAGATCTACTATTTTGTAAAAAGGAGCAATGATATCTTCAAGCAAGGCTTGATCAGGCTCAACTCTAACATATTTCTTTGCCTCTGCCTGTCTTTTGAGGTGCTGTCTTGATCCTCAGACTTGACCTACTTATCTCCGGAATATCCAGTTTCTTCCTTTGTGTTAAGAAAATGATTATCAAAGTTTTCAGCCTCATTTCTATGAAAGAAAGAGGTATTTCCCATTCCCCAGAGTCCCACTAAACATCTTTTCACATCTCACTGACTCTAATTTGCCCAACACTGTACTAATCATTGAGGTGGTACAAATTTAGCTTAAAGAATTTGAGTGAAGTTAATAATACTACCCAAACCCCATAGGTGAAAATGGGAAAGAGTACTTTGGGCAGCAGAAAGGAGGAAAGAGCATCAAGGAGCAAATGGACAAAGGTCCCCTGCATTCAGTTCTAGATCCCTATCTCAAACAGTCAGTTTTACCATATTGCCTAACATTGCCCACAACTCTAGGTAAGATATTCTTCAAAAAACACCTCTCATCTCAAATTTCTTCTCCTTGCCATTCACTCTAAAAATTCGCACCCTACCCATCTTTTGGATTTTACCTCACAATTGACCTTTGACCTTTTTGAATCACATTGTCTCCCCCCACCCAGCAATATTCTTTTAGTTTATATTATTCTTCAATTATTTTATATGTCTCTTTCTATCCAACTAGGTTATAAGTACATTAGAAGATAAAGATATTTTACATTGTTTATATCCTTCTTCAATACCAAGTAGATTATCAGGCACATAGTCTGCACACAATAAGCAATTGCAGAATAAACCCTCTTATAATGAAACAGGCAGCACACTGAGGCAAAAGAACACTGAAGTGAGAAATACAGCTTTAGTTTCAGCTCTATCTTATACCCGTGGCCAATTTTGCATAAAGTATTTAACCCAGAAGCCTCACTATGACATCTACAAAACAGGCAGCTGTCTATATGCTGTACCTATCTCATCGATTGAAATGAAGTTATTTAAAAAGAAAAGGACGCTTACAAAGAAATTCAGAGGAGAATCTGGCAAAGAATTCTGACCTTTTAGGGAACACTTCCAGGAGGACAATGTAGCTGAGCTTGTAAATGTGAATATCCTTTAAATAAGGAGCAGGAGAAAAGAAAGTACACCTGCTGGGGGAAGGAGAGCAGGGCAGAAGTTTAGGAATGAACATAGCCTTTTCCCTGAATCCTAGAAAACCACCCTAACCAACACTCATCCTTTTCGAGTGAAATTGAAAAAAAGAAGCCTTTTGCTATTACTCTTTTGACAGTGAGGAATCCGGAATTTTCCAGCATTTTCAGCTAATCCCTAACTCTGGCTCTGTGAAATATCAGGAGTTCCTTTAGGAAAATAAAAGCAGCTATTGCCAGTCAAACCACTTATACCACAAAAATCACAGAATCACAGAAAGGGAAGGAACAGTAAGAAGGTATCTGGTTCCTTTAATTAAGAGATATGTCAACTTTCTGAATCAGACAAGAAGCCAACTTTTCAAAGGCTACAAGGAGCTTTTAAAACAGTCTCCTTTTGATGTAAATTCTTATTGTGTGACTATATGCAGCCTCATACACATATAAATGCATTTAGTTGGCCCTGAATCCCCAAAGCCTTAACTTTGGAAGGGACTAATAGTCTCTCAAACCTAAGACTACAGAAGAGCTAACCAGAGAGAGGTTCTTTGTGAAAACAACTGTAGTCTTAACTGGACACCTGATTCTTTTCTTTGCGGTAACATCACATTGTTAGCTCGTGCTTAATGTAAACGTGATATCCCTGAGAGAGATCTAAAATACCCAGCAAGATTGTTACCTAACAATAAGGACAAACAGGAAAACAGATGGAGGTCATTTGGATATGTTTCAAATCCCTAGCCATTTGAATCCAGCAAACAAATGTAAGCAACTATCAAAATAACATCTACAGGATACCAGTATCTTTTCTCTGATATCCTTTCCATCTAATTTTAGCAAGGGAATTCTTTGGAGTTATTTCTGATGAGTTTAGTAATCACACAATGATAACTTTGTTTGGTAATCAGCTTAAGTCTTTCTTTAATGCAACTCAGTTCAGTTTCTTAAGCCCCATGATACATTTTTATAAATTTTGACCTCACAAATATCCTATAAAGGATAAATAATAGCTTTACAAATAATAAAATATAAATATATGCTTATTTCTTAGTTTTAGTTTTTCACTTCATTATCTGTGTGCTTCATTTCATAAACAGAAGAGCAATTGTAACAGAGTACAATATTTCCTCAATATCTACCTTTAAATATGAGACATTTAAAAGTAGTTTTCAAATAAACGGACTTTTATTGCTAATAGGACTATAGAGAAAGAACACTCCATTCATTGTTGAGTATATATAACAATTTAACTTTTACAGAAGACATTTTAATTATATTTTAAATTTTTACCTAGAAATCCCATGGCCAGAATTTTACTTATAGATAGATAGGTATAGAAATTGTATCAAAATATAGGTACAAAGATTTCATTTCAGCATTTTTGTGAGTGCAAAAATAAATTAACAGCAACAACAAAACAGCAAATACAAAAGCAACTATCTCATCTGCAGGGGACTGGTTAAATAAGTTTCAGGATACCTACCAAGAAAAATGGCTACCGTAGAAAAGAAAAGTGAACACCAGTCGTTCACACTCTTAAAAGTACATGTTCGGTGTAAAATTCAAGATGCAAAACACTATGTATCATGTGATTTCTTTCCTGGAAAGCAACAACAAAAAGAATATACAAATAGACATACCTGAATTTTCTTTTTTTCTTCCTTTTGAGAAACTAGAAAATTTGGGGGAAAAAAAATCAGTCATTATCTGAGAAGTGGAATGAAAGAAAATGGACGAAGGAGGTTTTTATTTATTTTTATGTTTTTACACAATTTTTAAAATCAATTTATTTACTTTGAGAGAGAGAGAGGAAGCACGAGTTCGGGAAGGGGCAGATAGGGAGAGAGAGAGAATTCCAAGCAGGCTCCAGGCCATCAGCACAGAGCCCAATGGGAGACTCGAACCCAGGAACTGTGAGATCATGACCCAAGCTGAAATCAAAAGTCAGATGCTTAACTGACTTAGCCACCCAGGCGCTTTGAGGAGGTTTTTATTTTTAGTCCTATAACTTTCCATACTGCTGAGTTTTCTATTCTTATATACGTGCAGTTTTTACTATTGTTTTAAATTGTTTTTAATTTTATTTGTATCTGTGCAGTGAGGTCAGAGGCTATAATTGTTTTCTTTTTTGAACTACTATGTGCTTGAAAAAAAAGTCACAAGTCATACATACATGTTTTATTTTCCATACGCAATGAAAATAGGAAGTCTGGCTACTTAGGGCTTTAATATGAATATGAGGACTTTCCAGGACAGGAAGAGGGTATGCAACATGTCTCAAAAAGTGTTTCACTGCAGAACTTTTTAAAAAATAATATCCACAGACTTCAATATTCCATGCAGGAAACGTTAAAAAAAAAAAACTGACTTCACTGATCAATAAAATATCCATTGAATGGGTTCCTTCTTGCTGTTAATGAAAGAGATTATACAATGCAGTTGACTTAAGTCCTATGAGTATTTTTACCTTGATGCATATTTTTTAAGTTGATTTATTTATTTTTTGTAATCTCAACACCCAATATGAGGCTCTAACTCAAAATCCCAAGATCAAGGAGTCTCATGCTCTTCTGACTGAGCCAGCCAGGCACCCCTTGGTGCATATTTTATAACAATTAAATTTATACTTTTGTAGAGCAGGCGTCACCTTTTTCTGTAAAGAGTGTAGGGACCAAGGGCAGGCTATGCCAAGATAGGCCACTTTGGCCTGAACATTATTTTGAGTTAATACTAATCAAAATTCAGCAAATGCAAGAAAAGCTCTCTTCCAGGTCCTCAATTGCCTAAATTGACATTGGAAGGAAGAGCCTGTACCAGGAAGAGAGCTGTTAACAAAGACTCCCTTTTACCTAAGAGATTTATCTGCATAATAGGGCAATCTTTGTGTGTTTGTTTGTTTCAAAACATTTTCTTTCACCTTCTTGCTAATGGCCTTCCTCCCCTTTATATCTTCGACCCTACTCCTCTCCTTAGCTCATATAAGCTTCATGTTGCCTCACTGTCTTTGGAATTTCACGTCTGTGTGGATTCCCTGTGTATACGTTGTTAAATTTGATCTTCTTTTGTTAATCTGTCTAACGTCGATTTGATTCTAAGTCCAACTAGAAGGACTTTGAAGAGGAGGGGAAAGTCTTTCTCCCTGATTTTTGGCAGATTTGGGAGGATACTTTCACTTGCTGGACACTGCTGGCCGCAGACTCTGCTACAGCTGAGAGATCCTTGGGACACCTGACAAGCAGCCAGCAGAAGTTGAGATTTCTTAAGTCAGACTCCCAGAATCTCCGTGGAGTCCTATGGAACAAGAGTGGTGACAGTCCTCTTTCTCTCTTTCTAGATTTAGATTAGCAGGAGAAAATATTTGTAGAACTAGTTCCTTGGGCCTAGCAACTCTTTGGTTAAATTTGGTAGAGTACTCTTTTGGATACTGATCCATTTCCTCCCAGAGATGGTCTTTGTTTTATTGTCTCTTTTGTTTGGTGTGCACATAAGGTAAAACTGTTGCTAAGATATACCTCAGAAGTCAAAGTCACAAAACTGGTGGGCACAGGTCAAACACTTAAAAGCTGTTACAGTGCTTCCCACCTCAAAAAGACTCCTGTGATAGGATAAATTGGTCAAAGAACAAATTAGATTGACATGCAGTCACCTGCCAACCTCAAGAAAATTTCCATGCAATGAGGTACAGTCTAAACCAACACATGGTCTCTAACCCCACAGCGGATCCCTCTTAGGTATTTGTGTAGCTCCAAGAGACCCAGGGCTTAGCCAAGTTTGTTGATGTGCATAGATTTCCCTGTTGTCTTGTTCTGTATCCTAAGAGCTTGGCTTTGTGACCAGTGAGAACATTCTTTTTGGTCTTTGTTCTCCACCATTTGGAGATGTACCTACCAAGGCTCACCTTGATGACCAAATAGACTAGGGATCCGACTCTAACTTGCTTCCTCTCTCTCTCTCCCTCTCTGTCTCTCTCTGACTGTGCCAGCTGTCAGGGGTGTTTGTCATGAGAGGTTCCAGCCCATTGGAATCTTTGTTGTCTCAACCTTTGTTGCTTATTAGTGCTGAAAAGTCCCATACCAGTATCTCTTACTTGGTGTCACACATTAGTGGGTCTGTGACTAGAGGCATCTCATAATTTTGTGGGAGACCAGAGACATTATTTTCACCACACACCATCCTTACTGCCTGTTCAGCAAAGGTCCTTCCTTTCTTAGACTAGTTTTGGGAGCAAACTTTTGGATCAAGGGGCTGTATCACCTTTGCCTTCTCTGGAGGCATCTTGCATCTTTGGCTAAGCCATTAAGGCTTAGTTGTTTGAGTCACTATTAGCTCCTAGTTGCCATTGGCCAGATGAAGATCCTTTAATCTGGCTACCTGTGAAAGAACAATAATCTTTATAGAAAGCTCTCAATTGTTTTATTGATAATAATGGCTAACCTTAGGGATTCCCTTGACAAAAATGAAATCAAAGAAATTAGACTTAAGATTTAAAAATAAATCTCCACCTCCAATGTAAATTTTTCTTAAAATCTGGCCTCATCTACCTATTTTAACTTACCTTTCTTATAAGATATCCAGGGAGCACTCAAGCCTAATCTGGAAGTTCAAAGTGTACAAGTCACTCACATAAATACTAAAGCCAGGAAATACATCTAACAAAAGCACCTGAGAATGGCTGTAAGGCTTGCTTTGATCCTACCTTCCAGGGACTGATAATCCAGCCCTGCCAGCCTCAGGCATTCCTATGCAATGCCCCTTACAGGTGTATTCTGGATCCCCACTGCAAAAGAATTCCTGTCTCCTCCATAGCAAAAAGTTTTAAATGATAAAGCCCTGTACTTCCACATTGAAAAGTTCCTACCAAATTTAGAGATTAAGAAGATTAATGACAAACCCCCTTTACAGGAAAACAAGACCAAAAATTTCTCCTGGGCTCTCCTACAAATGATCTGTGAAAGGCCAATGTTCTTCAGGGCCAATAGAAGCCAAGGTTGAATTACATACCCGGAAAGAAGGCTTTTGTTAAAATGCTTTATACAGGTTTTACAAAGATGAAAATCTTTTGATTCCAATTTTAGTTAAAAATCTCCCAATATAAAAGAAGCAAATTTTGTTTAAAAGGCAGTCCAGTTGTTTGAGATTCAAGTTGTAATCTAGTTCTCTGCAGAATTATAAACAACTTTTTGTCCTTCAAATCTTTACAGAACCAGAAATGCAACTCTAGAAACAAGTCAGAGCTCACCACTCTTTACCAATCCCCAAACCTCACCTATTCCAAAATGTTTGTAGATATTATGAAAGATCAAGACTTTAAAACAAGTGTCCTGTACTTAAGAAAAAAAGGTAAGTTTTAAACCACAATTACCCTGACACTTTGTAAACAAACAACAAATTCATTCTTTCTGTCCCTTCAAATTATAAGCCACATGTCTTTAAAACATAAACACAGCACACAATTGCTTGAAATTGAGGAAATAAAAGGGAAAAGGACTTTAAATTTTTTTTAATGTTTATTTATTTTTGAGAGAAAGAGCATGAGTGGGGGGGGGGGGGGTGGGAGAGAGAGAGAGAGAGAGAGAGAGAGAGAGAGAGAGAGACGGAACCTGAAACAGGCTCCAGGATCTGAGCTGTCAGCACAGAGCCCAACGTGGGGCTTGAACTCCTCAACAGGGAGATCGTGACCTGCGCTGAGGTCAGATGCTCAACCAACTGAGCCACCCATGCCCCGAGTTTTTTTGTTTTTTGTTTTAATACAAACTGCTAAAATGGCTTTTGTGTCCAGACTCTTGCACCTCTCATAACAGACAGATAGCCACCAAATCTCTACTTTGGAGAAAACATTAATACTTCCTCTGTCTTTATGATGTAAAATTTCTACCCCCACCTTTCTAGGACTTAAGAGCCATTCTTTGAAATACAAAAAATTATGGAGGACTTTCAGGAAAGTTTTTCACAAAAAGAAAAAAAAAAAGAATGTATTTGGGAATTGGGCCTTTAATGTCCTTTCCACAAATAGAATAAAAGCCAGAAGACTGTTTGCATTTTGTCTGTGTGTGTTTCCATGAATTTTGTCTGTGTATGTGTTCATATATGCTGTAAACATAAGACATTTTTTCCATCTCTGGATGGTATTGCTAAAATTAATTTGCAAAAGAGCTCTTTTTAGGTGGTTCTAAAGCAAGCACTTGTAAAAATTGGGCATTCCAAAATCCTGAAAGATAGAAACAAATCAAAATGCTTTTTTTTTCATGTTTACGTAATCTGGGAAAATATTCAGTACTAAAGTGAATTTAAGGTTGTTGGTTTAATTAAAATAAAATTGCCTTCTGTTTATGCGTTAGTTGGAAGACTTTTAACTTATCTGTGTTTAATGAAGGTCGAATAGGTTCGTGTTGTCTCTGTTGCTTATTTGTCAAAAAGAAAAATGAAAATAATGGTTAACTTTGTCCAATGCCCATCATGTTTGTGGGTAATCTAAACATTATTGTTAAGAATAAGTAGGTTAAATACATGTAAATAAGATTGAAAGGTTTATATGTAAACTACTGGGTGGCCTCCAAAATGTTTGGTAACCTGAAAGTTCAGAGTTTTTCTGAGTTAGATAAAAGTTGAATTTGTTGCATATCTAGCTTTTCCAAACAAGATAAAATAATGAAATGTTAAGCACTAAATATAGATTTGTCTACTTTTGTCTTATGTCAATAAACTAAAGATACGTATGAGTCTGTTAGTAAACCTGATTTATGCTTTAATAAAATTGCACATTAAAAACACACATTTCTAGGGGCGCCTGAGTGGCTCAGTCAGTTAAGCGGTCCAACTTAGCTCAGGTCATGATCTTGCAGCTCGCGGGTTCGAGCCCTGCATCAGGCCCTGTGGTGACAGCTCAGAGCCTGGAACCAGCTTCAGATTCTCTGTCTCTGTCTCTGTCTCTCTCTGCCCCTCCTTCAATCATGCTCTGTCTCGCAAAAATAAACATGAAATTCTTTTTAATAAAATAAAAAAACACATTTCTAGAAATTATAAAATGTATTCATAAATTTGCTAATCTAAAAAATACTGGTATAGCAAACTGTTCACAATTCCTTACTACTTAGTTTTCACTAGAAACTAAGGTTTCTAAGAATTAAGAATTCTTCTTTTTAATGTTTTTTTTTAAGAGAGAGAGAGTGAATGGGGGAGGGGCAGAGAGAGAGGGGGGACAGAGGATCTAAAGCAGGCTCTGCCCTGACAGCACAGAGCCCCATGCGATGTGCTAACTCACAAAGCGTGAGATCATGACCTGAGCCAAAGTCAGATGCTTAACTGGCTGAGCCACCTAGGTGCCCTGGAGTTAAGAATTCGAATAAATGTAATTAAGACTCCTAGAAATATGAGAAACAATGCTGTAAGCAGAAAAAGTAAGAGTTGAAATTTTTGGGGAAAAAAAACAGTGAGGAATGGAAATACATTTTTCTTAAGGGAAAAGAAAGTAATTTTGTCCTATGGTTATTTAAAGAAGAAAAAACTTGTTGAAAGTAAAGTTATAGAAGGTTTAAGGAGAGGGAATGGTGTAGAAGGGAATTTTGTGTATGCAATGCTGGCTAAGATTGGAATAAATGTAAGTAAATGAGTTTTAATATAAAAATTCAAATAACCAAGTTCTATGTTAAAAAAAAAAAAAGTTGTCTTAGACAATTGATCTACTCTTAATAAGACATTGTAAATGTTTTTATCTTTCAAGTTCTGCCTAGAAAACAAGGATTAAAAAGGTAAATTTTTCTCACATCTGTGTAACCTTATGTATTTGTTTTTGATATCTTTTATTGTCACTTAGGTTAAATGGATAATTAAATATTATTTCATAATAATCTATGATCCTATTTAATCAAATGTTCAAATCTTTTGATATTTTCTGATGTACTTCCCAAAGTCAAATTCTGAAATGAAATCTTCTGACCACAATCTAACTGAGATGTTCCAGAGAGCTGGAACATTTCAAAGATTTTGTAAGAAATTAGACTAATTAGACTTATTTGGTGTGTTAAATTACACGGAAAACATTGTCAAATAAGCAAATTACATTTGTGTAGCTTGTAATTAAAATAAGTGTTCTAAAATTGTAGAAAACCCTATTTATGATATTGAGGTATGTTATTACCTTGTGGTGTGTGTCACAGAAATAACAAAAGGTCCATTGCATCATAATGAACTCTAATCAGATTTTTAACCATGGCCATTTTTAAGTTACCGTTTTACACTGATGCTATTGCAAATGTGTTTCCTCTTCAGTGACTCATAATAAGAACTCTTGAGTATAAGTTTCTGATTAACATTAAGGTCACAAATTAGAATTTCCAAAACTAGCGGAACAACTGGATTCTAACAAAACAAAAATTAACATGGACTGAATGAACTGAGGAAGATAATCATAATTTCTATGGCTTTCTGTTTAAAACTCAGCCACTTTTTAAAAATGTTTTGTTTTTCCAGATCTAAGGAAATCTTTTCTTAAGCTAACTGACCCATAGCAATTTGATAAATTATACCATTATAAGTAGAATTGAAAATTTTCCCTTTTCTCCCTACTGAACCCTCCAGAATTCAAAAACCCAGTGAGTACTCTTATATTTTTATGGCAATATATTTATTTGCATAAGTTCAATAAGAATCTGTTTTACTTGTTTTTCTTTTTTTTTTTTTTTTATGCTTATTTTTGAGAGAGAGCACACGAGCAGGGGAGGGGCGGGGCATGGGGGGCAGAGGATCCGAAACAGGCTCTGTGCTGACAGCAGTAAGCCCGATGTGGGGCTCGAACTCACAAACCATGAGATCATGACTTGAGCCGAAGTCCGAAGTTCAACCCACCCAGCCACCCAGCTGCCCCCAGAGTCTGTCCTCCTTGTAAGAGGACACCATTGGAAACTTTAGTTATATTATCAAGACTTCGACTGGAATGTCATATTTGAGACATGCATAAACTCAGATATGACCAGACAGATTTAAGGAACTAAGGCTGACTTTAGGGAGCCAACAGAGCCCCTTGGAGATGTTGGCCAGATACCTTGCCTATAGAGTTTCCAGCAGCCTCATTGCCAGGTGAACTGGAGATAGCCTGGAACCTGAGGCCTCAACCCAATCGCTCCCAAAGATGTCACTGAAGGCTCTTGGTCTCTTCAGGAGAAAGAATTCAAGGACAGACACAACACAGTGGATAAGCAGAACAAGCAGGAAAGTTTATGAAAGCAAAAGTACACTGTGGAGCTATAAGAGCAGGCAAGCTCAAGCCCAAGAGATTGCATACACCAGAATTTGAGTTTCTCTTTTATTGACAATGGTTAACAAGGGGGTGAAATATTCATTACTTGGGGCAGGGATTTCTTGGAAGCAGGGTTTCACACTTTTTCCTCCTTATTTAGTCAAGTGTTTCCTGTCATGACACCTGCCATCTTGGGCCTGTCTGGGTTGATCTGGCTTCTGTTGGCTTTGTTTTGGAGCGTGCCAAAACACGCTTTGGACAGGCCTCTGACTTGCCCCATAGCAGCCATGGCTTTCTTTTTGCTGGCCTTCAGGCCTCCTGTTAGAACCTAACTAGATTCCTCATATGTACATTATTAAATGTGATTTTCTCCTGTTAATCTTCTTACGTCAATTTGATTCTAAGTCCAGCTAGAAGGACCTTGAAGGGGAGAAGTTCTTCCTCCCTGACAAAAGCCTGAAAGTAAATACTTTAGGTTTTGTGAGCCATATGGTATCTGTAGCAACTACTCACTCTGAAGATCCAGAGGGAAGCAGCTTCTGAATTCGATGGTTGTCTGAATTTGGCCTATGGGCCACAGACTGAAAATCCCTGGCTAACATTACTTTTCATGTATATCATTTAAACTAAGAACCAAATAGTTCTATAAAGGATGTGGTATGCTGAGTTTGGGGATCATCCACTCTGTAAAAGGCTAGACAGCTCTATTTGGCTATGGGTGATTCCCATGGATCGGTGACAGCTCAGGACTGAGCGAGGCAGCATTGCTAGTAGCCAAGAGAAATATTCTTCAGTCCTAAAATAGGAATTGGGGACATAACACAGTATTCGCTATGACCCTCTCTTCAACACAGATATCTGAATCAGATTACTATCAGTATATTTACTTATTTGCTTAATGCTAGAATACACCAGAAATACTTTCAAATTTGCCAACCCATCCCACTAGGGATTTGGAGAAGAAAGCTAGGAACTAGATTTCGATATTGGTTAGCAGTCTTTTTCATCCTAATGGACATATTTAAAATACTGTGTTCAAAGGTTACTAGTATTCCTTCTTTTCTCGTCTTGTTAGCATGCTTATGGTATTCATTTGAGACTTGTTGCTGTTTGTACTTTAAGATTTTTTTTTAATCTCTGTTGATTTTATTCATTCATTCATTCATTCATTCATTCATTCATTTTAGATTAGAAAACATTATCATGGTTCCAAAAGTCAAGGCTATATAAAATACCCAGAGAACTATCATTCCTCACCCCACGCCTTTCTTCTATTCCTACACCCTCAATTCTCCCATCCTGATCCCACCCATTCTCTGTAAATAACCAATCCCACTAGTTTTTGGTATTTCTTCAGGTGTTCCTCTTTATAATGTTAAATACATATATTTAGATTTTCTTATTTCTCCATATTCTTATATAAAAGTAGAATACTACTATTAACCTTTTTCTCTTCACTTTTTTAACTTTATGTGTTTTGGAAATCCCTCCATTTCAATTCCTAGGAAGCTTATTCATTCTTTTATAGAGCTTCCTGGTTCCCCAATGTGTGGGAATACTATAGTTTATTCAACTAGTCACTTATGTTGGAATATTTTAGATTGTTCCAATGTTTTGCAGTTGTAAGCAATGTATCAATTCAAATTTAAGCATATACATTTTTGTGTTTTTTGGAACTTTATCTTCAGAGTTAATTCCTAGAAGTAGGATTACTAGGTGTTTTATGTTAATAGATTCTCTTTTTTAAAAAAAAATATTGAGCCTACCTTGAATTCCTGAAACAAATCCCATTTGTATATAATATATGATTTTATTACTGTGGTGTTAAATTCTGATCATCAATGCTTTATTTAGTATTTTTACAATAATATTCATAAGTGACACTAATCTGTGATTTCTTCTTATTGTACTCACTTCATCAGATTTAAGTGTCATTGTTATACTTCTGCCTAAAACAAGAATTAAAAAATTGTTTTTTATTTTATCTTGGAAATAATTCATGTAGATTTGGGACCATCTTGTTTTTGAAGGTTTTGTAGAAGTTTCTGTGAAAATATCTGATATTAGTGCTTTTTTTTCAGTATTTCCTAGATAATTTTCTCTATTCTACAAAACTTTCTGTATCTTCTAGAAACAATATACATTTAATCTATGTTTTCATATTTATTTGTTGGAAATGTCAGCAGTTTCATATGTTTTAAAATTATTCTCTTTAAATATTTATTTTATCCCTTGTCAACTATTACATGAATATTGGTGTTTTCCTTAATTTTTCTAAAGAAGCCCGTTAGTGGTTTATTTTATTTTTTAAGATATGATTTTGAGTTATTAATTAAATATAATGTCTTCAATTTCCTACTTCATTTAATTTCTATTTTTATATTCATCATTTCTGTGTATGTGTGTATGTATATTGCTTTATTTGTTCTTCTTTTTCCAGGTTTTGAGTTGGGGATTACATTATTTTTCATTCTTTCATTTTTATTAATGCAAATGTTTAAGGTTATAGATTTCCCACTAATGTGCTTTAAATGCATTTCAGGGGCACCTGGGTGGCTCAGTCAGGTAAGCATCCGACTTCAGCTCATGTGATCCCGCAATTCATGAGTTGGAGCTCCGCATCAGGCTCTGCACTAAGAGAGCAGAATGTTAAGAAATAACATGGAGATCCAGTATATCCTTCGTTTAGCTTCCCACAATGGTAATAATTTTCAGATCTGTGAGCCTTCTTCAGATTTCACCAGTTTTCCTGTATTTGTATGTGTGTATTTACTTCTTAACAATTTTATCACATATATAGATTTGTGTAACCCTCACCACAATCCATATACAGAACAGTTCCTTCACAAAAGATCCCAAAGTGGGTGCCTGGGTGGCTCCGTTGGTTAAGCATCTGACTTCGGCTCAGGTCATGATCTCAACGTTCATGAGTTTGAGACCCACATCGGGGCCTGGGCTGACGGCTCAGAGCCTGGAGCTTGCTTTGGATTCTGTGTCTCCCTCTCTCTCTGTCCTTCCTCTACCCATTTTCTGTCTTTCTCTCTCAAAAAGAAATAAACATTAAAAATAAATAAATAAATAAAAAGATCCCTCATGCTGTCCTTTTATAGCACAACAAACTAGCTGTCTTCCCTATCCCTAACTCCTGGTAACAAATAGATCTGTTCCCCATCTCTATAATGTTGCAATTGCAAGAATGCTATATAAATGGAATCATACAATATGTAGCCTTTTGAGATTGGCCTTTTTTCCTCGGGCCTTTTTCCTGATACTTTGAGACCTATCTTAGTCGTTGTATGTATCCAGAGCTCATTCCTTTCCATTGCAGATTAGTATCCATGGTACGGATATAGCACACTGTGTTTAACTACTGGCTTGTTGGAGGACATCTGGATAGGGTCCAGGTTTCGGCTGTTATGAAAGAGGCATCCTACCTATGAATATTCTTGTGCAAGATTTTGCATGAACATAACTTTTCATTTCCCTTGGATACATATCTGAGAGTTCAATTGCCGGATCGTACAGTCATTACAAATTTAGCTTTGTATTAAGTTTCTATACTCTTACCCAGAATGATTGTACCATTTTACATTCCCACCAGCAATATATGAGTAGTACAGTTTCTCTACATCCTCATCAGCATTTAGTGTTATAATTTTTTTATATATTTGGGGGCTCCAGTATTCGGCGCACAGACATTTATAATTGTTAGCTCTTCCTGATGGATAGACCCTGTGATTATTATATAATGCCCTTCTTCATCTCTTGTTACAGCCTTTAATTTAAAGTCTAGTTTGTCTGATATAAGTATGGCTACTCCAGCTTTCTTTTGGCTTCCAGTAGCATGATAAATAGTTCTCCATCCCCTCACTCTCAATCTAAAGGTGTCCTCAGATCTAAAATGAGTCTCTTGTAGACAGCAAATAGATGGGTCTTGTTTTTTTATCCATTCTGATACCCTATGTCTTTTGGTTGGCGCATTTAATCCATTTACATTCAGTGTTATTATAGAAAGATACGGGTTTAGAGTCATTGTGATGTCTGTATGTTTTATGCTCGTAGTGATGTCTCTGGTACTTTGTCTCACAGGATCCCCCTTAGGATCTCTTGTAGGGCTCGTTTAGTGGTGACAAATTCCTTCAGTTTTTGTTTGTTTGGGAAGACCTTTATCTCTCCTTCTATTCTAAATGACAGACTTGCTGGATAAAGGATTCTCGGCTGCATATTTTTTCCGTTTAGCACACTGAAGATATCGTGCCAAGCCTTTCTGGCCTGCCAAGTTTCAAAAGAGAGATCAGTCACGAGTCTTATAGGTCTCCCTTTATATGTGAGGGCACGTTTATCCCTTGCTGCTTTCAGAATTTTCTCTTTATCCTTGTATTTTGCCAGTTTCACTATGATATGTCGTGCAGAAGATCGATTCAAGTTACGTCTGAAGGGAGTTCTCTGTGCCTCTTGGATTTCAATGCCTTTTTCCTTCCCCAGTTCAGGGAAGTTCTCAGCTATAATTTCTTCAAGTACCCCTTCAGCACCTTTCCCTCTCTCTTCCTCCTCTGGGATACCAATTATGCGTATATTATTTCTTTTTAGTGTATCACTTAGTTCTCTAATTTTCCCCTCATACTCCTGGATTTTTTTATCTCTCTTTCTCTCAGCTTCCTCTTTCTCCATAACTTTATCTTCTAGTTCACCTATTCTCTCCTCTGCCTCTTCAATCTGAGCCGTCGTGGTTTCCATTTTGTTTTGCATTTCGTTTAAAGTGTTTTTCAGCTCCTCGTGACTGTTCCTTAGTCCCTTGATCTCTGTAGCAAGAGATTCTCTGCTGTCCTCTATACTGTTTTCAAGCCCAGCAATTAATTTTATGACTATTATTCTAAATTGACTTTCTGTTATATTATTTAAATCCTTTTTGATCAGTTCATTGGCTGTTGTTATTTCCTGGAGATTCTTCTGAGGGGAATTCTTCCGTTTGGTCATTTTGGATAGTCCCTGGAGTGGTGAGGACCTGCAGGGCACTTCCCCTGTGCTGTGGTGTATAACTGGAGTTGGTGGGCGGGGCTGCAGTCCGAACTGATGTCTGCCCCCAGCCCACCGCTGGGGCCACAGTCAGACTGGTGTGTGCCTTCTCTTCCCCTCTCCTAGGGGCGGGATTCACTGTGGGGTGGCGTGGCCCGTCTGGGCTACTTGCACACTGCCAGGCTTATGGTGCTGGGGATCTGGCGTATTAGCTGGGGTGGGTAGGCAAGGTGCACGGGGTCAGGAGGGGGAGGCTTAGCTCGCTTCTCCTTGGGTGATCCACTTCAGGAGGGGCCCTGTGGCAGCGGGAGGGAGTCAGATCCGCTGCCGGAGGTTTGGCTCTCCAGAAGCACAGAGTTGGGTGTTTGTGCTGCGAGAGCAAGTTCCCTGGCAGGAACTGGTTCCCTTTGGGATTTTGGCTGGGGGATGGGCGGGGGAGATGGCGCTGGCGAGCGCCTTTGTTCCCCACCAAACTGAGCTCTGTTGTCCGGGGGCTCAGCAGCTCTCCCTCCCTTTGTCCTCCAGCCTTCCCGCTTTCTGAGCAGAGCTGTTAATTTACGACCTCCCAGACGCTAAGTCGCGCTTGCTGTCGGAACACAGTCCGTCCGGCCCCTCTGCTTTTGCCAGCCAGACTCGGGGGCTCTGCTTGGCCGGCAGGCTGCCCCTCCGCCCAGGCTCCCTCCCACCAGTCCGTGGAGCGCGCACCGCCTCGCCGCCCTTCCTACCCTCTTCCGTGGGCCTCTCGTCTGCGCTTGGCTCCGGAGACTCCGTTCTGCTAATCCTCTGGCGGTTTTCTGGGTTATTAGGCAGGTGTAGGTGGAATCTAAGTGATCAGCAGGACGCGCGGTGAGCCCAGTGTCCTCCTACGCCCCCATCTTCAAATCTTCCAATTTTTTTATTTTAACTATTTTGATACATGTACAGGGCTATCTCGATATGGTGGGTTTTTTTTTGTTTTGTTTTGTTTTTGTTTTTGGGCATGAAGCCCAACATAGAGCTTGAACTCAGGACTCTAAGAGTTAGTTGCTTAATCGACTGAGCCACCCAGGCACCTCTATCTCAGTATGGTTTTAATTTTCATTTCCCTACTGGTAAATGATGTTGAACATCTTTTCACTGCTTATTTGCCATCTATATGTCCTTTTTGGTGAAATGTGTGTTCACGTCTTTTGCCAATTTTCTAATAGGATTTTTCATTTTTTTTAGAGTTTGGTTTGAGAGTTTTATATATTCTAAATACAAGTCCTTTTCCAAATATGTGGTTTGCAAATATTTTCTCCCAACCTGTAGCTTGTTGTTTTCTCCTCTTCACAGGATAGAACAATGGCTTTATAAAGCAAAACTTTTTTTATAGAGCAAAGATTTCTAACTCTGATGAGGTCCATTTTATCAATTTTTACTTCTATAGATTGGCGTTTTGGTGTCAAGTTCAAGAACTTTCCACTTAGCCCTACATCCGGGATATTTTCTCTTATGAATTGCTTTTATGTCTTTGTCAAAATTTTCAAAAATAAAAGTGTATTCCTCCAATAATACCACAGTCTTGATTACTTTAGCTATTTGGAAAGCCTTAATATCAGCCACAATAATTCCTCCCACTTTATTCCTTGCTTTTTTCAAAATTATTTTGACTATTCCAGGTCCAGCGACTTTCCATGTAAATTTTAGAATATGCTTATCTATGTTTACAAAAAACCTTGCTGAGATTTTGTTTTTATAAGAATTGCATTATACCCATAGGTCGATTTGAGGAGAATCGATTTTTTTTTACTATATTAAGGCTCTAATCAATGAACACAGTATGCCTCTTCATTTATTTAGATCTTTTCTATTTCTTTCATCAGCATTTTATAATTTTAACCTTACATATATTGTCCATTTTTTAATGTATATCTAAGAATTGTACTTTCTTTGGAGCAATTGTGATATTGTGTTTTTAAGTCGAAATTCATTCTTACCATGTGAATTAATATCTGTCTGTTAGCCTCATATCTTGTAACCTGAGACGACTTGTTAGTTCCAGGAATTTCTTTTGATAGATTCTTGCAATAACATAAACAATAATATGATAATATAATCTATAAATAGAAATGATTTTATTTCTTCCTTTCTACCTGTAAGCATTTATATTCTTCTTCTTACCTTTTGCACTGGCTGTAGTGTTTTTGCCTTTATTTTAAAAATTTTTTGTTTTAGTTTGTATTTATCCTTTTCCTGAGAAGAAAAGCTAGTAAAAGCAAGATAAAAGGGGCCAGCCAGATGTCTGAGGCTGGATACTCCCCTTGCATACTTCTGGCTTCTGTAATCTTCTGGCCTCCACTGTCCACCAACTGCCCGGATAGCATCACTGATAAGTGCCCCCTCCCCTTTTTCTTTTGTCTCTCAACCCCCTGCCATCCCAGCCATGAAAGGAGGCAGATGCCAAGGTTTGGGGCTCAGCCTTTGGAGGTGACTCCATTGGGCTGGCACCAGTGTGCAATAAACAGTCTTTTCCTGATTCCCCGAGTGTTTGTGGCTTGTCTCTTCCTGGGCGCCGAGTATTTACTGTAACATTACCAATATACAAATCATGTATTTTTATTTTGTATTTTTGATGCTTTCACATTTTAGGGTCCCGCTGGAAAGAGTGCCCCTCCCAAGGCTAGCTAATTCCTAGAGATAGCAACCAACTCACCTAGGGTATGTCTTTTGTATGCAAACCAACCAACCCATAGCCCAGACTCCCAAACACCTCCTTTATCAGGCTCTCACATTCTTGGCCACTATTCGCCTCCTATGCTTTCTTCCATACACAGAAGCACTATTGTGCTTTTTTTTTAATGGAGTAGTTCATATTTTCATAAGTTTGAGTATATGACACGTGCATTCAGTTTTTGTTTTCAGTCTAAATCATCTGTCTAAAGTGTCTTCACTAGATTTTTCTTGTATAAGTAGATATCTTCCATGATTCCAGCTGATGCATTTAACAATACACAGACTGATTGCTGGAATTAGTAATAGCACAGCACATAGCAGAAAGGTGAAGCCTGTGTATTAACCAATGGTGACTGCGTAAGTAACTGTAAAAGTGTTACGACACCAGGCTGGAACACTGGCAGAAAAACCAAGCGGCACTCGGAGATCTTGGTGGATCAGAGATTGATTTAACACCGGCAGGCTCAGAGGAGACTGTTTCTCCAAAGATCTGAGCTCTGAATAAAGGGGGGGGAAGGGTAATTTATAGTTGTCAGCTTCCTTATCTGTGGTGGGTTTTTGCGCACTTGGCAAACAGGGCAAGAAGAACCCGGAAAAGGGGTCTGTAAGCTAGAGATCAGAGCTTGTTTTAGTCCCTTTGGCCCTTTGGTGTAAAACTTTATTCATTTTCCCAACAAAAGTAGAAACTGCAATGACTCCACCAACGCTCTAAGAAAGCAGTGCAAGCCAAAGAGTGTGGTTCACTGTGTAGTCCCCATAGTAAGGCATGACCGTTCCTCTTGGGATCTGTGAGCATAACAGAGTATCATTTCAATGGCAGTTGTCTTCTGATCTTTTGGCCTTGCCACACCTAAATAATGATAAAACCTATATTTTAAAATAAAGAGCTGCTTAACAAAAGGTTTTTATTCCTGGTAGAAAGACCCTTTGTTTTATATCTTATAACTAATTTCTAGTTTTATTGTGTTGTTACAAAATGTTATCAGCATATTCTCTTTTTATCAGGGTGATGTGGGAGCATAAGGCAACCTTGAGGGCAAAGTACAAGCTAGCATATCCTTCCACCCCCAACCAAGGTGGGCTATGTGTGACATTCCTCAGGCACTCCTGGCTGCCCAAGAACAAAGGAAAGGAAAGAAAACAAATGGCTGACTGATAGAGATCACAGTCATATAGGACATGGGTCTCCATCAGTTTACAAATATCTTAGTAAATTACAAGAAAAAGGCAATCTTATTAATAGCCGTAATCTCCAGAAACCTATAGACTCAGCTTCCTGGAGCTCCAACATCACCCCTCCATAGTGATGTGGGGAACAAAGACAAGAAATAAATGGCAGGTAAAATTAAATTTCCTTATAACCTGCAGCCCATTGACAAATACTTGACACAAATAAGGAATATGACATTTCTCCAGGACCCCCCTACTGTCCGAATGTTAATGCTTTGCTAGAGGGAAAAACAACCTTAGCTGGACAATAGCAAGGCCTCAGGTATCTTAGGAGTCCTCTTTAGCATATCAAAGTCCTTCTGGAGGCCTCCCTTTTAACTTTACCTCTCCCACTCCATAGTATACAACCCTCATTCTTCACAACCCCAGTGCAGCTCTTTGTGCTCATGGGTCCTGTCCCTGTGTTTAATAAAATCACCTTGTTGCACCAGAGACTTCTCAAGATTCTTTCTTGGCCATTGGCTCCGGACCACCCCCTGCCCCCATCATCCCAAAACCTCATCACTTGGGCAGAGTGGAGACTAAACAGCATCAGTCTTTTCAATAAATATGCATAGGCTTAAGATTCTCAATTTAGCTCACAAAGCAACACTATATAAGAGCACACCCAAACAAAGGGATCTAGAAAGGTTAAAAACAAAAAGATGGACAAAGGTATACCAGGCAAAGGGAAATAATAAGAAAGCATAGGTTGCAATTCTGATATCAGACAAGTCAAGTTTAAATCATATGTATTAAACATGACAAAGAAAGGCACATTTTATCTCAAAGCTACAATTCAAAATGAAAATATAATACTTATGAATATCTATGCACCAAGTAACTATACAGCAGACACCATAGGTAATGTAAGAAAATACTGATAGAAAAAAACTTGGTGTGCCTGAGTGGCTCAGCTGGTTAAGAGTCCGACTTCGGCTCAGATCATGATCTCACAGTTCCTGAGTTCCGAGCCCTGCGTCAGCCTGTGTGCTGACAGTTCAGAGCCTGGAGCCTGTCTCAGATTCTGTGTCTCCCTCTCTCTCTGCCCCTCCCCCACTCGTATTCTGTCTCTCCCTCTCTCAAAAATAAATAAAACATTAAAAAAATTTAAAAAACGAAGAGACTTTTATACAGTCCAATATAGAAGATCTGAAAAACAAAATCAACTAGGAATATAGTTACCGTTAGATATTGATCTTTTACACCCTTGATGGGGTTTTGGAATGGTGGGCATGCAGAGCTGGCCATGGGGGGCTAGGGAGGTTGTGGAGGATGGGGAGGGGTGCTGCTAGCTTGCACTTCGTCTCAGCCCGCCCCACGCTCCCTCATCATTTACGGCTGGAGGTCCTGATAAATTTTTTCTTTACATTTAAATTTGAATAGTTTTACTAAAATATGTCTATGGCTTGATTATTCTGGATCACTTTTCATAGATAACTAGGAAGTCCTATAGATCTGTATTTTATTTCTGAAAAGTGTTCTGTCTAATAAATACCAATATTAACGTTATTCCAGTGTTGTTTCTTCTCCAGTAACTTCATTTATATTTATGTGGGCCTTGTTTGTTTGTCTTTTTCAATTGCTGCCTCTCTGACCAATTTTACTCGGTTATCTCAAGTTTGATTCTCTTTGATGTTTTCCTACTTTTGTTTCTCAGGCATCTTTTAATTTAGTCTTCACTTACTGTATGATTTTCTTTTTTTTCTTCTATTTCTTTCCTGAAGTAAGTCAACTACCCTTTTATTATTTTTTTTGTGGCTTTGGTAGTTTCTTTCCTTTTTAAATTTCTAATTCAAGGTTATTGTGATATTTTTATATCACCAAATGCTTGAGAATTTAATTTATTTCAGAATATTGGATTCCTTCTGCTGTGCACGTGTGCACACATGTGTGCATATGCATAAATGTGTGTGTGTGTGTGTGTGTGTTGGGAGCTTGCGTTAGCTAAAATAGTTTTATTCTTATTTATGGTGTTCTTCTCCTAACAGCTTTCTGGACATCAAAACACCTTTTGCCTTGCGTTTCAGGAACAAGGCTTCTGGTGTAGGGTGGCTCAGAATATTCTTAGTTGAAGAATGAATGACTCCTTTCCCTTAGTCAGTGTAGGAAAATGCAGTTTTTAAATCAGTGGCACTTGGAGGATAGTTTTTGTGTTTTTAGTTCTATAATTTGTTTTCTTTTTCTTTCAAAATTTCTCCTTACTTGCTCTTGTGCTCTTCATTGCATAATTTCCAGAGAACACTTCTCTCTTCCTTTTTACCCTGTTGCCTCCAGAAGCAATAACCTTCCAAACTGCATACTTTTAAGTCCCTTATCTGTAACCAGTGCTCCGCTATACAAGACCTCTTTTTTCAGTATTTTAGCACCTAGGATAGACTTCCTTCTTTCTGGTCATGATTTAGTTCAATCTTAGGCCCTCCATTTCCTCCTATCTTCCGGAGAGTTTTTCAAAATGTCTACCTTCTATTTTCTGCAATGGTTTGGTCGGAATTCAAGAAATAGCTCCACAAAAACATGATGTTTGTTTTTCTACCTAACAAGTCATTTGAAGTTGTACTGTTCTCTGTTTTCTACTTATAGTAAAGGCTTGAGATTTGTGTGGTTTTCTTTCTTGTTCTTCCTGATCTGTGTAGGTTTGAAGGACATGTTGTGAGATTTAAATTTAGATGGCCACCGCTACCTTGGCTATCCAGAATCAATGTATGGCATTTAGAGAATGATTGTTGTGTTTCATCTATAAAGTCTTAATTATGTATAGAAGAAAATATAAACTTTTTGAATTTTATTTTTATTTTACTTTTATTTTTTTTGAGAGAGAGAGAAAGAGCGCAGGGCACGCACAGGGCATGCAAGCTGGGGAGGAGCAGAGGGAGAAGGAGAGAGAGAATCCCAAGCAGGCTGCACACCCAGCACAGAGCCCAACTCAGGACTCAATCTCACCACACTGAGATCCTTACCTGAGCAGAAATCAAGAGTCGGAAGCCTAACCAACTGAGTCACCCAAGAGCCCCTAAACTTTTCAAAATTTAATTCTAAATTTTTCACCATATAAATCCAATTTACTTTTGCAGATTCATCAACCCACTTAACTCCCAACTTCCCACATCTATCCTCTATTATAATAACTGGTGCCACAATTTTTAGCATTCATTGATTTTGCTTTCTTATTCCCATCTTTATGCCTTTGCCTCTGCTCTCCCTAACCTGAAAAGCCCTCTCCATTAATTATTCACTAGTTGAGAATATTATTTGTCCATTGAATTTTTACCTTTCTCTTCAATAAATACTCACTCTATGGTTATATGGAAAGATACCAAATCAGGAGAACTTTCCCAGTCTTGAGACTAGAACCCACTTAGTGGAATGACTACAAGCAACATATAAGCAAGAGAATATTTTTCTCTTTTTTCAAAAGATAATTATTATGGAAGGAATAAATTCAACTAAATCAATCATCTATGATTCATTAAGATTGAACTCCCACTTAGTGTTTTAATAACATATGGTGACCTTTTCCTTGATAAACATTGATGATCAAGTTCTGGTTTCTGCAACGTTTCATATTCTTCCAAAGAGATATTTTAAAGGTACAGGAAGTTTTAAATTAGTAAAGTCCTGATTTTCTTTTTTTCACAGATTTAGTATTTTCTAATCTTTACTATTACATGAGGCATAAATCAGGACCTTGGATACCCATTTCAAATTTTTTTAAAAAGTCATGCGTTTTTCTAAGGTGGCTCAGTTTGTTGAGCATCCAACTCTTGATTTTGGCTCAAGTCATGATCCAGGGTTGTGGGATCAAGCCCCACATTGTGCTTGGTACTAAGTGTGGGGCCTGCTTAATATTCTCTCTCTCTCCCTCTCTCTCTCTCTCTCTTTCTCTCTCCCCCTGTACCTCTCCCTCACTCACACTCTCTTTTTCCAAAAAAAAAAAAAAGTGTGTTTTTTTTTTTTAATAAGACACTTAGATAATTTCCAGGTCATAACTGTGGAGATTGACCTCCACCTTCATTTGGACTCATGAACCAAGGTGATCTCTCAGTGATATCCAAACATCTACAGCAGAATAAGAAGTAAATAAAATTCTGGGGAAGTCTAATTCACTAACAATCTATGATGACTCTATTTGAAAACTTCTGCGTTTTAGTTCCTAACCATTTTTAGATGTGGGGATTGTTCTAGTCCAGTTAAAGTAGATTTATATGGCCATGGCCCTTATAAATCCAACTTGATAGTGTAAGTTTGTTGCTGATTTGGCACATTTATTTATTGAAGAACTTCTTGAAATAATTCTGTTAAGCTCCCAAGCATACTAAAATGAAGCATGAAAATACTGAAACATTCTTATTCTTATTCTATATAGGAAGACACTGTACCATCCATCATGCTGCCCCCCGGAAAACTGACTTTTGGTGTCCTCTTTATGTGTGCCTGCTTTTTCAGGTAGTGCTTTCCCAAATCAACGATTGCACTGAAGGGGTGTAGTAAATATCTGTAATTGGTGGAATTTTTCTACCACTGCTCATATCAGACCACAACACAGAAAGCTGGCCTTGACAGCAAGATACCAAACACATCAAGTCATTTAGGAAATGCAATTTAATGCTCTTTAGCTGGTGAAAAAAATAATCACTTCTTTCCTGGCTTCTTTTCCTTTTCATATTTTTCTCTCTCTCCACCTTGCTTCAAGCATGCACAACACAAACTGCATTTCCACAGCCAAGTTGGAAGATGTGTTTGTTCAGAAACAAAGCATGCTTTTTCTCTCCTTGGAGAAAATAATCATACATTGTTAAAAATATATATATTTGGTAGGAATGGTTAATGTGAAAAATTACAGGAAAACAGTAAAAACTGTAAGTAACTTTACCAGATTATCTTTCTTTGCTGGGTTTCAGGCCAGGACCTCCCATTAAGATGGCTGTTACTTTTTTTTTCTTTCTCTCTTCTTTCTTTCATTCTTTCAACTAGAGTTTGGCTTCTCATTGGAAGGAGATTTATACTAAGAAGAAATTATATTGCAAAATCTGGTCCATCTAAACCATAGCAAGAAAATGATGGCAAAATGCTTTGTCCTGAGATTATGCTCTGCAGTGAATAACGTTGATTTCAATTATTTCTCTAAACCTATGTTTCACTAAACATATATTAATATGTCTTGTCATAAGTTTTGCACAAGTTTATATATTTAATATACAGATAGCATTTCCTGTCATGGAGATTTGAGGTTACAGAAGAAGGCTTCTATATTGTCACTTGACCTTTCTATTATTTTGAAACAAATATTAAGTGAATAATCAAGCAAAGAGAAACTTGGGGAAGTAACACCAACAACTAGTATTTGGCTTGTTCCAAAGTAAACTCTACCTCTACAAATCTAAAAGCCATTACTAAGGTGACCTTAATAACGTTTAGTTTACTACTATTGACTTTTAGCTGGTCTCCGTGCTTCATTTCTTACGTCCTCCATTCTCTACATGGCAAGGTGATTTTTTAATAATGAAAATCAGATCGTATCATGCTTCTGCTCAACACCACCCAATGGCTCCTGGTGTCAGAACCAACTCATTTTCCCCAATACCTATTTACCATTCTTCTTTGAGAATTTAACCCCCAATATATTCACAAATGTCTAGAATGAAAACTACACTTTCTACTTTCTCTCAGAGCTAAGTGTGGCCTTAAGATACACTTTTCAGGAAAAAAGTTTATAAATAGAAGCATTTGCTTTGCTCCTTTGTACTTTCTGATCATTGAAATGCAGAGTTGATGGCTGGGGCTCATTCAGCCATCTGGGTCTGAGGCTAAAGCCACATTCTGAGAAGGACTGACCCCTAAGGATAGAAGGAGCTATGCCCCTGACAATTTTTTGAAGCTGAACTGGGATGCCTATATCTTAATGTCTTTATATGAAAGAGAAGTAATCATCTGTCTTTCTTAAGCTATTCTAAATATAAATTTTTCATCACTTGCAGCTGTACCTAATTCTAACGTTTCATATGACTGAGATTAAAATTAAAATCCTTTCTGTGGCCTCCATATTGCTTGGCTAATTTTATCCCTCATTTCCTACCCTTCATCCTCATTCAGCTATACTGGACTTCCTGCTGATCCTTTGACACATCAAGCACATTATTATCTTTCGGTCGGCGTACTTTCTGTCCCTCAGCCTGTCATGCTCTCCCCAGATATATATGTAACTTTAGTCTGGTCTCTGCTTAGACCTCCTCCGGAAAAGCCTCCCAACTACTGTCCTTAAACAAAAGCACAAGTTAGTCTTTCTTTGCTTTATTTTTTTATAGCATTTATTAATCCCAGTTAATATATATTTTATTTGCCTTTTCATTTATCTGTCTTCTCCATTAGAAGGTAAGTTCCATGAGGTAAGCACCTCACTCTGTTTGCCACTCCATCTCCCAGACCCTGAACCCTTACAGGCACAGTTGTATAATATATACATGAATGCATGAGTGACAGATTATACATCTAGGCATCCATCTGCTATTCTTATATTGTCATGAAGTACATATCCTATATATTATACCCAGAGAGTTAGGCTCATAAGCTGATATGACACTGGGCACTTTTTGTTTGATGGTGAGTTTGTTAAAGTTTTCCTGAAGAGCCTTCAAAATCTTATGTGGTGAATTACTATGTTGTTGGTTTCATTTGACACACAAGAAATAAGAAGAAGTTTGGTGAGATTAGGCCATAAGATTAGTTGTAATTTTTTTTTATTTGATAGGAAGAAACCAAAAAGGAAATGCAATGAATTTGGTGTGCCCCGTTGTTAACTGAACTGGTTTTGACACAAGTATTATCTACTATTATACAATTCAAAATTCAGCAAATATACCGTTCTCACACTATTATGGGATTGTTTTATGGACAAGAGTAGAATTTTCCCTCAGTGGATATTTCTATCATCAATCACACTGGAAAGATGTCAATCTTGAGGAAGAAAATGAGCCTCCAGAGGTACACCAGAGGCTGAGAAGTGCAAAAGCTTTCATTTTCTCTAAGCGTTTTTCAGACATGTGTCCAGGACTCTGAGAAGGTGAGATGGTGGGAATTCTCCCACTGGTGGAGGCAGCCTGGATTCACACAGGAAAGGAGTCTGGTAACCATTCTGCAGTACAGGGCTGCAACCCTGTAAGAATTATAAATTATTTTCAGGACGCCTGGGTGTCTCTGTCGGTTGAGCATCCGACTCTTGGTTTCGGCTCACATCATGACCTCATGGTTCAGGAGTTCAAGCCCTGCATTGGGCTCTGTGCTGACAGTGTGGAGCCTGCTTGGGATTTTCTCTCCCTCCTTCTCTCTCTGCCCCTCCCCTGCTCATGCTCTCTCTCTCTCTCTCTCAAAATAAATAAACTTTAAAAATTACTGAAAAGAAAGAATTATATTTTCTATGCTATATTTCCTTATAGTGTAGTGAAGCTTATAGTAACATCTTGGTAAATGTTCTCTATGTAGTGAGGAATTTATTTATTACTGCACTAAAGCCATCATCCCATTTTAACAAAGGCCACCTAGATAAAAATCTCCTTTATGTGCTCTTTTCTATTTATATCCCAGAAATTATTTAGCAGAGAAGAAACCATTTTTCATATTTTATCAAAAATTGGCTCTTAGTTTTTCACCCACCACTAGTCTATAAATTCTTTAGGAACTGCTCCTTTCACCCATGAATTCCCAGTGGCAAGCACACTACTGAGCAAAGTAAGCCCTCAATAATGGCTTGTGGTAGGCATAAACAAGTCTTTCTAACAGCATTTACAGCCATTCCTATGACTTGAATGAAATAACATACATAAAATTTCTGTCATAACAAATTTAATTGAATCTTATGTGGTGCTATGGGCCTTTGACAAGTGAAGGCTAAAAAAAAATGAGCAAGAAGAATTTCAGTATGCCTGTATTGCAAACTAGGAGATGAAAGGAAGTGACAAGAATGTTCTGTACAACTTCCATCGAAGTTCTTTCCCACGTTTTTGCAATTCCTATTCCATCTTTCAAGACACATAAAACTAAGATTGAGGGTAAAGAACCTGGAAAGAGACTTGGGGATAATTCGGGCCCTTTCCTCTCAGCCCAACTGTGACCTAATTCTGAGAAAATAAACTAGCTTCAAATTATGACCTCTCTAAATACCTTCACTTCTTTCCCCAAAATGCAACTTCTTGGATTTCTGAGGCTAAGGCAAAGGAAAGTGCTGGCTAATAACCTAACTTTGTTCCTCACTAGATATGGGTAGGCAACGGTTTTGCCAGATAACACTTAGTAAACTCCACTGCATTCTATTATGTGTGGTATGAAGGGGAAATTGATAGAAGATGAACATGTAAGTTCCTATTTATGATCTCAATGGCTCAAAGCTCCTGAAAGTAAAACATTTTGCCATGGCTCCCAGGATTTTGCAAAAATTCAACTGTCCTAGTTCATTCCTTTGGCCACATTCTTTCTCAAGTCAACCCAACACAAGACCTTTCAGCTCCTGTCTTCTAATAGCTCTCTTTTGGGCTGAGAAGCTTCCAGTCTAAGCTCAATCCTATGGACACTGATTGCTTTTGTGAGACATATTATCACAAGTAATCAGAGCCCATTTAGTCTGCGTGCACAATGGTAGGGACACAGATACAAAGGAATTAGTACTTTTGGCAAATCCCTATGATTAAAACAGAAAAGTAAGAATGACAGATAAATTTCACATGGTGGAAAGTCAGACCAAGAGCCCAAAATGAGATGATGTCTCCTGCTATTTCACAAGAGAACATTACCATTTCTTTCTACAACTGACTTTAATGGACGAGTTTTTGGGTCATGAACTCAAAGTGTACTTTCATGATGAATTGTTAAGCTCTAAATGATATGATAGAAAATAGCAAGACACTACTTAATAGTTGTGAGATCAGAAGACTAATTTTCATGGCTAAGGATTCATTTTCTTAATTGTGGGTTTCCCCTATATAAATAGATTTACATCATTTCTATCATCTCTTCATGTACTTTTATAACATTTAAAAACAAAACAAAACAAAACAAAACCTGGGAATACAAACTGGTGCAGCCACTCTGGAAAACAGTATAGAAGTTCCTCAAAAAATTAAACATAGAACTACCCTATGACCCAGCAATTGCACCACAAGGTATTTATCTGAGGGATACAGGTGTGCTGTTTCGAAGGGACACATGCACCCCAGTGTTTATAGCAGCACTATCAACAATAGGCAAAGTATAGAAATAGCCCAAATGTCCATTGATGGATGAATGGATAAGATGTGGTATATATTTACAATGGAGTATTACTCAGCAACCAAAAAGAATGAAATCTTGCCATTTGCAACCATGTGGATGGAACTAGAAGGTATTATGCTAAGCGAAATTAGTCAGTCAAAGACAAATATCATATGACTTCACTCATATGAGGACTTTAAGATACAAAATAGAAAGGAAAAAACAGAAGGGAAGGGAAGCAAAAATAATATAAAAACAGGGAGGGTAACAAAAACATAAGAGACTCTTAAATATTGAGAACAAACAGTAGGTTACTGGAGGGGTTGTGGGAGGGGGTATGAGCTAAATGGGTAAGGGGCATTAAGGAATCTACTCCTGAAATCTTTGTTGCACTATATACTTACTTGGATGTATATTAAAAAAATAAATAAAAATAAAAAGCACCCTTGGCTTCTGTTTAGATGAAATATACTTATTTGTTATAATGCATTACGCTGACTTATTTTATATTTAACTAAAGGTTTTCTTTGCCCCAACTCAAGAAACTTCAGGGCTTTACTAGGAGCAAAATTAAAATGTAATTTGATTATGAGTTTCAGAATTTCAGGAGAAGTTTTGAAAACATAGAATGTTTCCAAAAGCATAGAATTTTAATGCTTCCTGAGCTACCTAATCTAGAAGAGTAAATAGGCTGGCTCAAGGTGTCATGAGAGGCAGATGTCTGCCTCCCTTGTAAACACATACTGCCAAATGCGATCTCTATGCACAAACTGTCCCCTGACACTGCAAATCACTGGGAACCCTGACTGATCACCCTTATCTCCTGCTCCCCATGGTAGCAACAATAATGGCTCCACACCCCTATTTAAAGAAACAAATATGAGTTAATATAGTTATGATAGGGAGATGATGTGAATATGAGTATTTACTATTATTTTGCATGTGCAGATATATTTTATAAACGTAAAAGGTTTCGATTCAACCTCCTTGATTACGGATTTATTTCCAAAATAATGCAACTTTGTTGTTGTTGTTGTTAGCATAAAGCTAAATTGCTCACATATAGTTAGGTACAATGAGAGATTTAATATAATTTCCATTTCTTACATAGATACAATAGCTCAGAATAAAGGTTCTTATGCTCAGATGATCTTTCTCAAGTTTGTACATAAATATTGTCAACCTATCAATGATGGGAAGAAACTTATAAACTTGCATTGACATTTAAACAAGAATAAGAAATGGATTTCTTTTTTCCTGGCCAGGACCATCAGATAAGAAATTACAATCTTAGCTCATCGGTTTGTAACCATCCCTACTCTTTACTTTTTCACCAGCTTTGAGCTGACCTTTTAGGTTGATTTTCTACCTGAACCTATAATTAAAAAGTAAACATTTCTACCATATTCTTTTCAGAATCTAATCATTTAATGCCTAGCCTACTCAACCATTTCAAACATTTTCTTAAACATTTTAGTTTGAAAAAATTATAGATTCATAGGAAATTGCAAAGATAGTTCAGAGAAGTCCCATTTACCCTTAATCCTATTTCCCCCAAAGGTAATACCTTAGGTAATGTAGTACAATATCAAAAGAAAAAAAAATGGCATTGGTATAACGTGTATGTAAAGTTCAATGCCTTTTTCACATATGTAGATTCACACAACCACCAAGATACAAAACTAACGGATTATCACAAAGGTCTCCCGAATGCTATCTCTTTGTAATTACATCTGTGCCCTCTTCCAGCATGGCTAACCCTTAAGAAACATGAATTCATTCTCCATCTCTATAATCTTGTTATTTTGAGAATGTCATATAAATGGAATCATACTTTTTGAGATGGCATAAAGTCCTTGAGATCCAACTGGTTTACATGTATTAATAGTTTGTTCCTTTTTATTGCTGAGTAATATTCTGTGGTTTGAATGTAGTACAATTTGTTTAAATAGTCATTTTGGTTGCTCACAATTTGAGGCTATTATAATTAAACCTGCTATGTACAGTCATGTACAGTATTTTGTGTCAACATACGTTTTCATTTCTCGGACATAAGTGCCTACGAATGTGATTGCTCAGATAAGGAGTGTTTACTATTGTTAAGAATCTGCTACACCAAAATGTCTATACATCTCCACAAGCAATGTAGGTGAGATCTCATTTCTGTGCATCCTTGCCAGCATTTGGTATCGTCAAAATTCTTTATTTCCACTATTCTCATATGTATATAGCAATAGCTCTTCATTTGCATTTCCTTAGTGACTAGTGATGTCGAACATGTTTGTATGTGCTTATTTGCCCTCTATATATCCTCTTTGCTGAAATATCTTTGTGGTTTTTGCTCATTTTCTGATTGTATTTTTTCTTTTTGTTTCTACTACTGAGTTTTATGAGTTCTTTATATATTCCAAATATGAATCCTTTGTCAGGATACATTTGTCTTTAAAAAAAAAATTTTTTTTTAACATTTATTTATTTTTGACACAGAGAGAGACAGAGCATGCGCAGGGGAGGGTCAGAGAGAGAGGGAGACACAGAATCCAAAACAGGCTCCAGGCTCTGAGCTGTCAGCCCAGAGCCTGATGTGGGGCTCGAACTCACGGACGGTGAGATCATGACCTGAGCCGAAGTCGGACACCCAACCGACTGAGCCACCCAGGTGCCCCTGGATACATTTGTCTTTTTATCCTAAGGGGATATTTTGCAGAGTAAAACTTTTAAATTTTGATAAAGTATAATTTTTTTCTTTCATGGATTGCTTTTTTGATGTCATGCCTATACTCGCTTATACCAAGCCCTAGGTTCCAAAGATATTATTTTACTTTTTCTGCTAAAGGATTTATAGGTTTTTTTTTTCATTCTATTACTCTTTTTTTTTTGTTGTTTTAAATTATAATAAGGGGAGCCTAGTTGGCTCAGCGGTTAAGTGTCTGAGTCTTGGTTTCAGCTCAGGTCATGATCTCGCATTTCATGAGTTCAAGCCTTGTGCCGGGCTCTGTGCTGACAGTGCAGAGCCTTGCTTGGGATTCTCTCTCTCTCTCACTCCCCATCTGCCCTCCCCCACTCATGTGTGCACTCTTTTCCAAAATAAATAAAACTCTTAAAAAATTGTAATAAAATTACCATAAAGAATATTTGCCACCTTAACCATGTTTAAATGTACAGTTCAGTAGCATTAAGTATATTAACATTGTTGTAAAACAGATCTCCAGAAGTTTTCATCTTGTAGGACTGAAACTCTATACCCACTAAACAGCTCCCCCTTTCCCTCTCCCAGCAGGAGCTAACCAGCTCAAGGCACACTTTTTTGTTGGGCTCTCTTGAGAAGGATGAATTGTTTTACCAAACTTCCCATAAGTATAATGAAAGGGAAAAAAATCAGTTTTTTCTATTGAAAATTGAAAATATATTTTCTTTTTTAAAAATGTTTATTTACTTTGAGAGAGAGAAAGAGAGAACAGGAGAGGGGCAGAGAGAGAGGGAGAAGGAGAGAGAGGGAGGGAGAGAGAGAGAGAGAGAGAGAGACAGAGGTAGAGAGAATTCCAAGAAGGCTCCATGCCAATGAGGAGCTCCATCACAGAAACTGTGAGATCATGACCAGTTGGTTGTGGAACTTAACCAACTGAGCCACCCAGGTGCCCAAAAATATATTTTCTAATACTCACTTAAATCCTTAATTTGGAGGAAATTTTATTGAATTTAATTGCATATTAAGTACAACAAAAAGCTGTCTTTAAACATTCCAATATAGACATTTTCTGTGCTATTTACATAAATCAGAAAGGCATTAATGGAAATTTAGACACGTATGCTAAAAAAAGAGAAAATATTAAAATTATTAGGAAATATGTCATCATAAATCCATGGTCCTTGATTTAAAAAAAAAAAGTAAAGTTTATGGTCGAATTTTTATCTTAAGAGATACAAAAGCTGTTAATATAATCATATTTTGTGATATTTTTGTGCCATTAAGTAACATTATAGTTAATTTCATATGTAATATGTCTAATATTTCCATTTATCAAATAAAACATAGAAAAATGAGAATTTGTGCTTTCCCTGAAGTACAGTACAAATTAAATAGCAAAATCAATTTTTGTGAGCAAAAGTTCTGAACCATAATAGATAACACACCAAAATAATATAAGATTTTAACCAATATCCTGTAAACAAGTTTTCCTAGCATTTTCTTATTTGGAAAATGAGAGAGTAAGAAACATAGATGTCCAAGTTAATCACGTGATTAAAAGTAATTTTGACAATGCTATTCATGAGTAATCTTCACCAATTTTGTAAGTAAATTTTATTATAAAAGCATAATGAGGCATTCCTGATTCACTGACAATCACAGATATTATTATGATACATTAATCACGAAGATAAGCAGATCCAAAGAATTGCCCAATTCATTTCACAGGTTATCAAAAACATGACTTTCTTTTCCAACATCTCTCACAACTGTGAATCATACTTTTGAATTATAATAAATTTTAATCACATTACCTTTGGAAAGTAATAAATCTTTAAACTTACTAAATTGTCTCATAATAGGTATTTGTCTATAGTGACTCTCACCTGGCATTTTCTAAAGATAGTTCTTTCCCTGACCTTGAATTTATCACTCAAACTTGCTATACATGTTACTGCTATGCCTAGGCTAGAATATCCATAAAGTACTTAGTTCTTCCCTGCAGACGAAAAATGTGACCATACAGGTCCATTTTCTGTCTGTTGTCCTGGTGAAATGATACATATGCTTTCTTTCATTCTCAGTGTTTGGATGATAAAGCTAATGTTCACACTAACTACTGAGGAGTAAAAATAGGGGGAGGTGGGAAGAAGGACTCTCCAAAGGAACAGAAGGGTCATGATTCCCCAGCACCACTCATAGGGACACAGCACAGATCCTATAAGCCTTGAGGATAAGATTGTGGAACTTCTTTAACTGACCATCTGAGAAAATAAAAATTTTTTTAAAAGATACTTGATATAGATAATAGCCTCATTTTCTAAGACGCATGTAAGCAGGGGCTAAAGATGTTCAACATGGTTGTTAAACGAAGACTCCTGAGAAGGACTCCTTGAATTTCCATCCCAGCTCCAAACACCGTCTCCCCAGGTTTTGGGTTTCTCATCTCTAATACAGCAAATGGTAATATTTCCTGTAGCATAAGGATGTGATGTAGGGATTCAAGGAGGCAACACATGTCAAAGCATTCAGCACAGTGCCTGTCACATGCTAAGCACTCGACAAATGTCAGGTTTTATTATTTAATGAAATTTATATATTCTTAATGAGGAACTCAATTTGGCATCTAATTGACCATCTAGATTCAGTGCAAATACATTCCTAAAGACCACAGAATTGAACATAGGCAGTTTCAGTTTTCTTTTTCTCTGGATAGGATAGAGTCAAAGTTAATCAATCAGAATCAAAGTAGATATTATGTAAATATGTATAATTTAAGATTCCAACATAATTGAGTCATTCATCTATTTTTCATTCATCCAATAAATATTAACTCAGAGCATGCTTTAAGTAGGTCACTGTGCCTTTTTTTAAATGTTTATTATTTATTTTTGAGAGAGAGAGAGAGAGCGAGCCTGAGTGGGGGAGGGGCAGAGAGAGAGGGAGACACAGAATCCGAAGCAGGCTCCAGGCTCTGAGCTGTCAGCACAGAGCCCGATGCAGAACTGTGAGATCATGACCTGAGCCGAAGTTGGACACTTAACCGATTGAGCCACCCAGGCACACCTGTGCCTTTTAACTAATACTGCAACACATACTTGAACTCACTCCCACCTGAAGATGAACAAGGGTAATAGGGAGTAAGTCCCCTAATTCACTGACTGCATAGCCTTTTTCAATTAGAAAAGTGCATTTTCTGTAAGGAAGTATAGTAAATATTCAGTAACCGTCTTGTATAAATCTATTTAAATGCCTCAAAGATGAAGACCTAGGGAATAAGTGAGCGGAACTGACATTTTTTTTCTTTCATGAATTTGATTAAAGACAAATCTTCAGTGATCAAAACCAAACAATGAAACCTTTCTTTAAAAATTTTTATTTAAGATAAAATTTTGAATGGGATTCCGAGATACTCTAAAGTACTATAAGGTATTGGTGGGGAAGAGAAATGAGAAATGAGGTGGGGGGGGCGGGGGCGCAGGGGACACTACAGCACCATGCAAAGGCTATAATTGCTAAAGTTGTTTATATTTAAATTCAATACATTATCTCATTAAAATAAAAGATAAAAATAGGGTTAATATTCCAACTGTCCATGAAAAATAGAGGACAATAGGAATTTTAAATAAATTGAAGGGGGCATACCTTGTATAGCAGTTTAGGAATCAGAGCTCTCTTCACTCACTAGATATTAATACATTATGAAAATCTGATGACGCTTTTGACTCTATTACTGTGTAGTTTTCAAAGTAATAGAAGCAAACATTGACTCAAAACCTTGTTTATCTCTGTTAAAATAATGTGTTTTAATTCTGATGTCACAATTTAGATTGTTCTAAAAATAACTACAAATTTATGAAACTTGATTTTTACTGATACATTTACCTATTCAACACACATTTTGTGACATCTCTAATGCACCCTCTCTGTGGTAGGTTAGGTACAGGACACAGGAAGAAGACAGATGTTACAGGGTAATAAACACAAAGAAATGTGGAGTTATTTGATGAAATAACATGGTATATATTCCACTGGGTGTGAAAGATCTACCAGGAAATAACATCAGATTAAAATTTTGAAAGCTAAACTCGGGCCAGTCCATGGAAGGAGCACAGGGTGGGGGACAGCATTCTGCACCGGGTCTCTGCATATCAAGGCTAAATCAAGACACTGGGGAGAGATTAGCAACTTGGAAAACTGCAGTATTAAGAAATGGGCACCTGGGTGCTCAGTCGGTGGAGTCTCCGACTCTGAATTTCGGCTCAGGTCATGATCCCACAGTTTGTGAGTTCAAGCCCTGTGTAGGGCTCTGCGCTGGGATTCTCTCTCTCCCTTCCTCTCTGCCACTCCCCTGCACACACAGGTGCGTGAGCACATGCTCTCTTTCTCTCCAAATAAACTTAAAAAAATAAATAAAAGGAATATCAAAGGTGAGTCTGCAGAATGGAAGCTGCCATATTAAGTTAGCATAGCGAGATCTGTGTTTTAGAAAGATGAGTCGGGCAGCAGTACAAAAAATGGACTAACAGAAGATGAGACAGAAGAAGGAAAGCCAAGCCCTTGCTACTGCAGTGGTGAGGGTGGGGTGGGGAAGGCAATGGGTGGATTAGTGAACTACTGAGAAGGGTAAAGAAACAGATTCATTAATAATGAGTATTAGTTAATAGAGGAGAAGAAAATGTCATAATGAGCTCTGGGTTTTGGCCTGAGTACCTAGATGCTGAGAAAAAAGAGACAGATACAATGGGGGAGAAGATTTACATTAGAGCATAAACTGAATATGAAAGTATCTGGGAATTTTAAGACATCATTAAATCTACTTATTCTGCAAAACTCTGTTAGCTGGAAAGATTAATAGAACTTCCCAACATGTCTAATATATAAAGATAGAGCAGTTTTCCTACGTCAGCTTTTCTGCTTGCTTAGAATTTTCAGCCAATTTACAATTGGTTATTATGAGTTAATCCATCTATCTTCCACATGAGGTTAGTTAATGGAAGCCTTCCATTTTTAATCTAAGAGTCTGAAGTAATTTTCCAGAAGTTCTTCCAGAGAGGATCTAAAAAGCCAAAACTCAACTTTAATTTTCTGAGTACTTTTTCTGCTTAAAGTCACTGAAATGAATTGCCTTTGCTAGGAAAAATAGCAAGCATTGACCCTTAAAAATTCAACTTACTATTTAAACATTTCAGATTACCAAGGGGCAGCAATTTTTCTTGCTTGAAAAATATCTTAGCCTAAATAGTGTTGCAAAACGTAAGGATGCATACTGCCTATGAGCTACAAATTGTTTTGTATATGCCAATCATAAATACACCATTTTGAATTGTACTTAGTCAAATAATAGGTCTCATTTTTCACTGAATTCAAATTGTTTATATTAATTAAGTGACCTGATTGGTTGTCTGCCATCATATAGATACCATCCAAGAGAATTTTATCAAATACTGAATTAAACCAAAACAATGCAAGGCTTATGGCTCTGAGACTAAGAACGAAATAAAATCTGCCATTACTTAAGGGATATCTAGTTCAATAAAACGTGTATGTGTAGTTAACATGCTTTACACAAAATACTCTGCAACAAAACAATGAGCAGCTTCTAAGTCACGACTTTATGTGTATTACTCCTATTAGTAATACTTTTAACATTAGTTAAGATGCCATATAAACTCCAATTTTCATTAACACAATTTTATTATTTTCTCAGCCAGGACACAATGTAAATTTCTAGAAGTTATTATTATTATTATTATTATTATTATTATTATTATTATTACAAATCACTGAACTCCTCTTCTCCAAATGTGAGTCTCCTAGTCACCAGAAATCATGGGTTTCTTGTCACCGTCCCAACTCTTCCCTCTTGGCTTCTGCTTGTTCTGATGGCTGCTATACTGGACCCACCAGCACTAGGGACACTGAGGCTTCACATCATCATCTTCAACACAGTCTAGTGTCCTGCAGTATGATTTTAATAGTCCACTCAAAGCCACTGACAATTTTTCATGATCTATTTCATTTGATTTAGTTAAAGTGATTTTATGAAATATTTCAGTTATACACACCAACGGAACCATTCTAATTTTGAAGAAAAGTCTACGGCATTTACAACAACAGAGAAGAAATACTTTAGTACCTCTGGGTTTCAAACAAAGGAATCGTGACTAGAAAGCACTAGCAAAGCCTTTTTAGATATTTAGCTACCCATGAGTATCAGGGCACCAGGCACCAAGTCAAAGATACCAGGAAACCATGAACCACAGAAGCAGTGCTTCTACAGAACCCTGTCGCAGTGCTATATTATGACTATATGGACCTATAGCCTACAGCATCAGCCCAGGTGTAACTTATGAAATCCCAAACCCATGGCATTTAAAAAATGCTCCGCATAAAGACTAAGAGTCATTTTTGCCTGCTGTCTGAAAGCAGTGGAGAGGAGTGAAACAAAGGTCGGGAAATGGGCTTTTTTTGTGGTGATGGGAGATTTGGGGCAAGTATATGGTTATATTTCCTTGCCTTAAACTGCTATTTGTGGAGGAAAAGTATGTTTTTCTTGTGGCGATTGTGAATTGTTAGCAAAGGCAGAAAGTATTCATTTCCTAGTGAAGATGGTTTTTTTCCAGTGTGACAGAGGACGAACCTTACATGAAAATTATTACAAATATTTCTATACGTAGTAAGCATGATTAGAAAAAAACAACTTTTTAAGGCAAATGGCGAAGATTTTCTCTTTAATGAATTCTTTGGTTATAAACAGGTCTTGAATGACATTAGTTCTGTGTAGTATTAACTGGTTTTGCTGGTATCTGTTCTGTGCATCCCTTGATGACCAGGATGAAATTAATTATCCTAGGTTATAGCTCATAGAACATATTTAATATAATTTACCTTGCTTTAATGTAAAAATAACTGCAGACTGAAAATATATCTTTAGATCCCACATACATATATTATTACAAAGCTACTGCTGAGCAATATATTGCATAAACTTTTCATCCTTTTAAAAATAAAAATTCAGATGTTCTTAATAGGAAGCATAAATAAAGCTGAAATACAAACTGCACATGTTCCCATGACTCTTGACACGATGTTTCGCTCTCATTGGCTCACGGATTCCTGAGTTAAATAAAGCATAATGAAACATAATTAGCATGTCCTAATCATTCTAGAACTACTTATCACTCTAGCAAAGCAAAAAGTGCTAGCAAGGAGTGATCCAAACCACTGCCAAAACCAACAGTATCCATCCTAAATACTGTGGAAAAAATGTTGATGAACTATGAAAATTTGGATTCTAATCAGTAAAGAAAATAAGCTAATATGGATTTGTTCATAGCACCAAATATATGGCAGTATATGAGAATAAAAGAGGAAGATCCAGAAAATCTATGATAGAAAAAAAAATAAGACTATATGAAAAGTAGTAAAAGGAACTAGCTAGCCCATGGTGATATATATATATACACACAGTGCAATAGATCTACTTTTAGGTTTGTTGCTACATGTTCTATGGTAGAAAAAAGATGTCATTTATTCTTGCAGAACTATAAATTTTCTTCTATAATATTGTAAACAAGCATATTCAAGCACATAGTAAATGATTAGGTTTGTATGAAACTAAAAAGAGTAGCTGGAATAAGAGTCTGTGTATATGAATTTTTCCTTTTATTTGGAATATCCTTTGGAAGTAACTTACATTTTTTCTGTGCCTGGGGGCATTATTTTCTACACCATTGGTATCGTCTGATTTCCTGTATAGAAAACAAAAAAGAAAACCGCTAGATATTTACATTACATCAAATCAAGTCAGTACACCATCTATACCGTGGCCATCAGGTTAAAATGTGAAAGGTCAATACAGACAATTCATTTTTCCCAAAAATGTTTTACTCATAATGTTGATTTTGTTTTTATACCATTGCTTAGAGAAGAACTATTGCCATAGATGACCGTAACCAAGTCCTGTTTATTTTATGCAGAGGGAGAACTGCTTCTCGCCCAACATGAGTGAGGACTTGGGTATATGAGTATAACTTGTGTGCTGTTTTGAGGCCTGCAAGATAACAGCCAATCAGAATCCGAAGCAGGCGCCAGGCTCTGAGCTGTCAGCACACAGCCCGATGCGGGGCTCCAACTCACAAACTGTGAGATCATGACCCAAGCTGAAGTCGGACGCTTAACTGACTGAGCCACCCAGGCGCCCCCTGAGCAATTGTATTTTTAAGGAGCATCCTAAGTAACCAAAGATATAGCCAAGTTTGAGAAATACTACTTTACACAATAATACTTCCTTATGGTTATTGAACACCCCTGTGCATTAAAGCCTAGGCTAAGCATTTGGTCCAAAAGCCTTATACGGCAAATGCTATCATTAAAGCCATTTTGTTGAGGAGAAAACCGAAGCACAGAGAGGTAAAAGTGAGTGGTGGAGGGAGGAGGGGAGGCTCCCTTGCAGGCAAGCCTCCCCACAACACAGATGTGTACAGAAAATAACACCTGCATGATGTTACACTTGTGGGTTTTGTTTTTTCACCTGCAAACTTTTATATTCAATTTCATACTTGTCTGTATTTTGCTCAAGTGAAAATTAATCTGTAAAAAATAATACTTACAGCTGTTCAACTTGTTCAAATTCTTTCCCATCATCTGTGCAGCAAAAGAAGAATTTATTAAGATTGGTTTGTTATTCTTACGGATCACGTATGTTGAATTCAACTTTCCCCAAGTTAAAAATGCATTTGTGCAGTTTTCTCTCTTTGGAATGAAAGAGAGACATACCACACAAGACACTTCCATATCGATCATGTTCTCCCTTTTCCCTGCTCTCTAGACCTCAACTGCAATTTTTTTTAATTTTAATTTTATTTTTTTAAATGTTTTATTTATTCTTGAGAGAGAGAGACAGAGACAGAGCATGAGAGAGGGAGGGGCAGAGAGAGAGAAGGACACAGAATCTGAAGCAGGTTCCAGGCTCTGAGCTGTCAACACAGAGCCGGACGTGGGGCTTGAACTCACGAGCCGTGAATCATGACATGAGCCAAAGTCAGATGCTCAACTGACTGAGCCATCCAGGCGCTCCTCCTCCAATCTCTGATCAGGCATAGTCTAGTGTCTTGGATTTTCAAAATAGGGCTGACTAATTTGTAATTATTTAAGTTAACAAAAATTTAGTACAAAATCAGAAAAGTATATAGAATGTAAGATACATTTTCTTAGGGGACCATTGGCTTCTCAACCTGTAATCTGTAAGATACATGCTACAAAAATAGAAAACTGACCAGAAAATGTCTCTTTTATAAGAACTCCAGAATGTTTGATAAAATATTTTTGAAACGTGTTATCTAACTGAAAGACAGTCTTTGAGATCTTCTATGTTAAGCTACGAAGGGACTTACTAATATTCCAGTACCAAACCACATATCACCTAATTGGTATTTAGGTACCAGCAACACCAAAGAAAAAGGGGGAAAAAAGTATATTTTCATACTAAAATATTTTAGGAAGTTGAAACAGAAAGTCTATCAGTATAAATTCATAGTACTTTCACCATTAATATTAACATAAATACCACTCCAAATAACAAAAGTTAGACATTTCCCCCAAACTCTTAAGCCACTATAATGTATTAAGTCATAACATGAGAAGATTACTCAAAAAAAAGAAATCTTACCTATGTGCTTCTTTTTCTTTTGGGTGTATGTTTCACAAAGCAGAATAACAGCCACTAAAATAGCAACCTCAACAACTATTCCAAGAAATGGTTTGAGCGGCACCAAGTAACTCAGCACCACAAGTTGAACGCGCTCTTCACTCTCGCCTAACTGGAATACTGCATGGCACCAGTAAGATCCCTGATTGTCCTCTGTAAGTTGCATTATCTTCAGCCTTGTTTCATTAGCATTTGTTCTATTGATCGCATACTTCTCGCTCATTTGAACATCAATAGGAACCTAACATGAGGAGACATTAAAAGCCATTCCTATCATATTGCATAAAAGATACACATCCTAAATAATCTAGTTTGAGCAAAAGGTATAAGGCATAGTAACAGAGTCCAAGAGTTTGCTCTCCCAAAGGTAGCAAAGGAAAGGGATATTTTAAGTGCTAAGCACTCAGTCTTTGAAACTATAGTGTATAGGTGCTCGTGGGTAAATATCAGAATTAAAATTACACAAAAATTCCAGCCATCTGGGTTACATGTTCTAAGCCCTAACTAGCTGTTTAAAGTCCTTCCTCCCTCCCATACATCAAATCAACTACTGAACTTAATGAAGCTATTTTTTTTTAAATTTGTTTTTTAACGTTTATTTATTTTTGAGACAGAGAGAGACAGAGCATGAACGGGGGAGGGTCACAGAGAGAGGGAGACACAGAATCTGAAACAGGCTCCAGGCTCTGAGCTGTCAGCACAGAGCCCGACGCGGGGCTCGAACCCACAGACCATGAGATCATGACCTGAGCCGAAGTCAGATGCTTAACCGACCGAGCCACCCAGGCGCCCCTAATGAAGCTATTAAATCTGATCATTTGTATAAAGGAAGATCACTGGCCCCTGGCACCGGGAGGTCCTCAGACTGGAACTGAGGGTGAAATCTTCAGGCCTTTGAAGCTGACATAGAGGGAATGGTAGAAATCCTCTGTGAGTCTGGTAAATGTGCTTGTCTGCACACCTTCTGTCTTCTCATACTGAATTTCTTTCTTTATCAGGCAAGGTGGCTTCTGGGATTCACTGGATTTTCCCCAGCCTCTAAAGAGCCATACGAAACTGCTGTGGAGCTGATTTATTTAACCCGTTTAAATTAAAATTTATTCTCAGGCCATTTGATGCCTTCACTGCACTATCACTCAACTGCCCTGCTTGATAAGTGCTAATCTGCATACAAATATTCTTAGAGGTTATCTGATAAAGAATTGTCTGTGAGTTTATTATTTGCACCCCCCACCCCGCCAAAATTTTAGCAACCTGGCTCCCTGTGCACAGAGCTGCCTGTGACGTTCAAATGAAACCCTCTCTAACTCAGAACTGATGAATCACAGTAATGCATGTTTAACAGGCACCCCGGATGATTCTGATGCAGATGATTTGTCTACATTTTGAAAAAGAACACTTGACTTAAAGTTTTGACCTGCACCCTCTTCCTTACACTTTCCTCACATCCTAATATGACCCAAGCTGAGGACCAAATTGAGAGAAAATTACGATAGCAAATGAAGAGAGGCACGGACTACATCCTGAGAGTTTAATATCATCAGATTTAGGTTATTTTTTCCCTAGTATCCCATATACATAAATAAATCAGGCTATCTATTTCAAGTACTACAATTGATACTTATCTTTATAAATTTACATACTTAAAAAAATATTTACACACACAAAAGGATTGCCTTTCCTAATCACCAATGAGAAGATAAGCAGAAATGTGACTGGTTTAAATTTACTCCTAAGTGACTTGGAGCTTTCTCTGAAAAATCAAACCCATAACAGAATCAGACACTCTCCCTTTTAAGCCCTTCCTCTGGTTCTCTTCAATAGTCTATGGCAGTATCAATTTTGTCTAAGAAGGAATTTAGTATTTCATTGTAAGGTCTACACTGTCTCATGCTGTCCCTCCTAGAATTACAGCTTGTTTTAATTTCACTGTTCACTAGTAGCAGAGTAATAGACGGTGTTCCCCTGGAGGACAATGTGCTAAATTTCCTTGCTCTTAGAGGCTATTTGGGAGGAAGAAAAAGAGTGAGAAATGATTTTTTGAATGCTCATGTTTTTCTTATTATCAGCTCTTTGAACAGCCATTAATTCTTTAACAGGAACGTAAAGTCTTTGGCTTCCCTTAGGACTCTGGAAGTCCAAGAAAGGCCAATGACACTCCCAAGACCTAAGTTTAAGTTACCAAATTTTTATTCTTTTCTCAAATGGCGCCACTGTGTTGCATTCTATCACAAATGTTTCCAGAGACAGAAGCTGAAAAAGAAAACTCTCTACTTTTTCTAGATACTTTCATGGGATGATAAGAGAAGAGAATCTTTTTGTTAGGGTCATTTCTAAACTCATCAACTAAAAGCGAATTATAACTTCCTTTCAAAAAAATGAAATTAAGTCTCTAAATCTAAGAAACAAAGTACCAGTTAATGAAACATTAAGAGTATCTTCAGATGTAAAATGTAATATGCTAAAAACATTCAATGACAACGGCATTTATCACTGTTCTTCTTCATGAATACATATTAAATAGTAAGATAATAGAAGTACAAATGGTCCTAGAAATTCTGATTCTGCTGGTAATCTTATTATTTATGAAATAAAAGTTTCCATTTTGTTTTCTTCAGATCAAAGAAATACGATCTTACCTGTACACTCCCATTACTATGGTACCAGGTCCAATGTAAAGGAGAGCAATGTTGACATTTACACATCAAGACAGTTGAATCCCCCACGTAAGTGATCAATGGTTTGTTTTTTCCATGAATCTCAGGGACTAAGAAATATTTAGAAAAACATGTTACTGAAAGAGTTTGAATAAGGAAACTCATTCAAGTTGAGGACAAATTCTCCTTTCTTTCATTTTCTCATTAATATAATTTGCTTTATGTAATTTTAGCTTCATACAACATGAAACCATTTATTTTTTAATTGGAGCACAGATGACACACAATATTACATTAGCTTCAGGTGTACATCACACAGTGATCAGATAAGTCTATATGTTATGCTTACCACATGTGTAGTTACCATCTAACACCATGCAACACTATTACAGTATCATAGACTATATTCCCTATGCTGGACCTTTCATTCCACGCCGAAACTGGAATCCTGTACCTCCTACTTCCCTTTACCCATTTTGCGCATTTTCCCCACCACGCCCCACCCCTCTGGCAACCGCCAGTTTGATGTCCCTATTTATGACTCTTTTTCAGTTTTTGTCTGTTTGTTTTGTAGGACAAATTTCCTAAGAAATTTACTACTCACCGGTAACAGAATCAAAGTGAACACTGAATTTAGAAAAATTAAGTTTTAAGGATGTGAATGACTTGGTAAAGAAAATTAAAACAAAAGAACATAAGCAAAGCAATAAAAAGACAGCCACCAGCTCCATGGTGGAATCAGTTTCTTCTTATTGACCTCAAAGGATATATTATGGAATATACTTACACTAGAGATGTAGACTGATCAACAAAGATTACTTTTATTTATTTATTTTTTCTTTTAGTCATTTGAGCAGATTTTTGGTTTTGTGTTGTTCTTCCCTTTTTTGTTTGGCAACAGAAAGTATAAAAGATAACTGGGCACTTGCTGGATGTATGAATTGTAAAGATGAGGAAGGGGAAAATAATTAGTAATGACTAGGAAAGAAATTCTAACTTGTATAATCGCCAGGGAAATGGTAAAAATAGGTTGGAGAATAGGTTTTCTTTATAGAATCTGTCCTAGGTGATTAATGTTACAATGATGGGTGTGGGGAGTCTTCTTTATTCCTCATTGTTTAAATTGTGCCTAAATACAATTGTGCATATCACCCTCTCCTTCATCAAGACTGCTGACCAGCAGAGTGTTGAATGAGGCACTGCTAATAAAAAAGAGATGCAAATAAGAGGAACATATGTCACCCATGACAGTATAAATGCTTTAAGTAATCATAAGAAATGTAACTGAGCAATCTACAAATCAATGGTTCTCAAGCTCCTCAAAACTAAGGAAACATGTTTTTATGAAACTGAATGGTCTACAATTTTACATTAAACAAAGATGTGAACTGCCAATCTGAATTTATAATCACTCACTGATAGTATATGAAAACCTAGTAAGGTTCCACTAGGGTGCTCCTGAGAGAGGAGAGAGGTGCGTATATATGACTATCTTGATTGAAGACATCCCAGCCAGAGAAGATATTCTGTGCATTCCTTTGACTGAGACCACTAGTGTCCCACACTCCTTATTGGTCACCATTAGGCTGAGGGATATTTAGTTAATATGTGGTTAGTATGTGTGCATTTCAAAGGTCAAGTCATTAAGTGTTTGAAGGAAGTCAGCCCAATGTGACAATGATGTGACAAAGAATTGATTTGGGTGCAGGAAATACATACATTAAAATTACAGTTTCAGTGTTACTACTGTTGAGGACGTAGGTAGGACATACCTATCCTGCAGTGTTGTCGTAGAGGATTAAGTATGGGATCATAAAACATTAAGTACTTGGTACAGAGTAAACACCACAAACTTTTGATCATGGACTAGCTCTGCTTTTCTTAACCGATCCTTCTTACAAGTTGTAATGCTCATGGCCTTACTACATAGTGTCATTAGCCAGCTTACTAGGATAGATTATCATTATGTGCGAGGATGATTTCTAGGTCATGTAGTCGTTTTGGACAGAGAAGAAATAAGACTTAGAATAAAAAAAGAAAACTGGAAATTCATCTGAATATATCTCAGAACTGTAGGGACCTGTAAAAACACTCCAAAATGGGGGAAAGCCTCCAAGCTGAGTCCTTGATGGACCACCCAGCCCATGTGAGAAAGGACATTATCAAAGTAAAATAATGAAAAATTCAAGGGATGAATTCACAGGAAACAAGACCCAAAAGAATGTAGAAACAGTAGCTTTGAGATGTGGGTGATGGCACCAATCCATCCTTTAATAACATACATTAAACAACTTAGTGAAGCTGTAAAACAAATTCTACTGCTTGACACACACATTCAAGTACTTGGTGAAAGCAGTTAAATAAGATTTTGTTTGTATAAAGATTACAATTTCAGTATAAATTAAAACAATTAAATCAGAGTGCCTCATTACTGTTCCTTTGAATGAAATTAGTTGAAAGTTAAGAAGTTAAAAAGAAAATCTTGTCAGGGTGCCTGGGTGGCTCAGTCAGTTAAGCGTCTGACTTCAGCTCAGGTCATGATCTCACGGTTCATGGGTTCGAGTCCCACATCAGGCTCTGTGCTGACAGCTCAGAGCCTGAAGCCTGCTTCGGATTCTGTGTCTCCCTCTCTCTCCACTCCCCCTCCCCCCCGCCCCTCTCTCTCTCTCAAAAATAAATAAACATTAAAAAAAAGAAAAAAAAAGAAAAAGAAAGAAAGAAAATTTGTTTCCAGACCTATGTAGTATACGGAGCAGAAAGAATATATGGAATAATTTTACATACTACATATAATCTAAGAACAAAAAGAAAAGGGCCCATCTACCACACACTAGTTTTCACAAGAAAAAGCAGAATAAAGTAACTAATACTTTAACATAATCTATGACCTAAATTTTTAAATCACAGAATAATTGCTGTCCATGTGCCTTTTTAAAAATAAAAGTAGAGTGTGTCCCTTGCATAAGTGTTCTGTCCTATTAAGTCAAACCACTTTTGTTCAGTGTCCTAAGTCTGTGGCTACCCCCCCCACCCCGGGCTCATTCGTAGACCTGGAGAGCCCACTCTAATGTAGGAAAATAACCAATATAAGAAAACTGGAAGCAACTCTAGGATCTAAGAGGATAGATTGACCATCTGTCCTGATATTAACATGCCTGTATTCTAATTCTTGAGAAGACCATACTTTTCAGTGTCAAGATGTTACAGGCCTACATTATGCTGAACCATAGGACATTTTGTTCTGTTTTGTTTTTCTTATGGTAGATCCAGCTTCCTCACTGGACACTGGAGTTGGTGGCTATAGAAGCCTGGACTGAAGCCCCTGGTGACCTCAACAGAGGTTCCCTTCTCCCATCCAGCCCTCCAGCTTCCCAGTCCTAAAGAGGAGGATTATCCTGTATTGGTCGTGGTCCAGGGCACTGATCAGGCCCTGTTCTTCAGGGATAGAAATTTGGAGGTATAAATACCATAGCCTCACACTCAGCATGTTTTTTTCCAGCTCAGGAGGGTATATACTCTTGTCTTGGTAGTAAAGACCAAATGGACCTTGGGCTGAGAAGGAATATATGGCTCTGCTTTAGTTGAAGGTCAGTACAATCTAATTGAGAAAAGAGAAGCCTTCCATGTGGCATAGGCTTCCAAGAATTTCAGCAAGGTTTGTGGCCAAGACTGGCCAATAACAAACTGTTACTTTGCTTGACCATCCCTTTTTTGTGTATATTTTCTTATTTGAGATTTTGCTGTGAGAAGGAATGACTGGACCTAGTGAGAATGAAGTTATTTGTGGGCCTTCTGACAAAACACGATCTATCAATTCAAGATCACTTCCTAATCATACTTCATCCCAGTATGTCCAACACCTGGTGTGGCTTTATTCTTAAATGAAGTATGAGAACACAGAAGCTCTTGGAAAGATCAACCCTCCTTCAGGTGAGGCCTCAACTAAAGACTTATAAATGAAGCAGAGATTTGAGCTTGGCTAAAATAAGGATTCTTTTCGGAAGCCACGAGGCTCCTTCCAAACCTCAGATGAAGCAGAGCCACACTTCTTGAGTTCCACATGAAAAGGTACAACATGTATATATCTGGCACTGTTTTTCAGTAGTGCAGCTCTGTTATAGTTACTTCTAGAGCTAGGCTAGGCTCGCCTCGAAACAAACACTGCTTTGAAGGCAGACTTTGAAACCAGTTGTGTTGGCCACTAGTCAAGGGCACAGTTTCTGCTTTCCTTGTGTGTTGATCTCCTATCCCAGATACCTTTCCTGGTTCTCAATCTCAGCATGATTCTTTCTGGAAATTCATTAGGACATGCTTTATTGGGAAAATCCGTGTTGAAATAAGATCAAAATATTGAAATCTACCTGTAAGCTAAGAATCAAAAGTGGAAGAAAGGCAAAATTTGGGGGAAGAAACATGGCAGAAAAACACTGTTTTTCAGTAGGCCTCTAAGAGGCACAGGGTTGGAAAGCATGACTGGTAGCTGAAAGGGGATTTTCAAGAAAATCTGGGATATTTTATGAGGTTTGGGTGAGGAACATACAGCTCTCCTGCTAAATCATTCCAATGAAATGCTAAGATCAGGGTACAGACAGCAGACAACTAACTGTGCAGTGACTTAGTGATGCTACAGGGAAACAAAAGCAAAATTCTATTTTCTTTTCATCTCCTCTGTTTTCTTGACTATCCCCTAGACTCATGACCAAGAGGACATGAACCACTGCTCTGCTATGCTTTATATGGCTGATAACAGCAGTATGGATCTAAATAATAAAATGCACTATGGTCAGGAAACATGAATTTGTTTGAACTTCTCCAGAGGTCACAGTTGGTTGTGGGCTGCTACTTATGTTTGGAAATATTTATGCAAAGAAGGACAGTGATACAGTAGTCGAATGTGTTCTGTTGACCTTCTGAAACTTTGGATAAAGCAGGACAGGTGAGAGTCTTGGGAATGGAAGAATCCCAAGTTTGAAGATGGCAAAATTGCTAATTCAAACTTGTGTCTAATAAGATGCAATCTGGGATGTACCTGGTGACAGTAAAAGCCCAATGGAGTTGTAAGGTGAGAGATTTACATTTGCATATTCATGGACTAGAAAAAATCAGCTTGTGTCATTTTGGGCTCAAAGACATAAGGTATTATCAAATTAGGAAAAAGATCCTTTTCCATAGTTGAAGATAGCTAACTAGACTTCAACACCAGGGTTTGAAGCTGAAGTTCCAACTGACTCTATTATGCTACTCTTCCATACTTTGACTCCTTGGAAACTTCCTAGTAAAGGCAGATGGCCACTCCAAGACAGGTTGTGCAGTACTTGGTACTATCAAAATCTCACCATGACTTCTAAAAAGTTCTATGTGCTATTACTTGTCCTTCACCAACCAAATTTCTGCATCTTTCTACTACGAGATTTTAACATTGATGAATATCGTAGAAGTTTTCAGCAACTATGTCGGAATACTTGACCCACTGCCGAGGAACACCATAGCCCAGCATTCATTCATCTTTCTTGAGGGAAAAGTAACCACTGACATATTAGCACTTGCAAGCTTCCACGATGACTTTGCTCTCTCGCCTGTACCGGCACCAACAGCCAAACACACAAAGTTTGCTTTATACTAATCAGTGATGTTGAAGCCTTTTTACAGTCTTGTGGTAATAAACCAACCCGCTCCCATAAAGGCCAAAGCAGGGATTTTGCGGATGAACTGTTCTGAGGACTCAGGCTCATACCCTATAGTTGACTCATATAGTCAAGAGCAGAATGCGTTTTTTGGCTGGATTTGAAATAGAGGATAAAAAAGCCTTTTCAACCACACTCAGCTGTAGCATTGCTAAGGAAAAATAACCCTTCTTCTTAGGAAGAACCACAAACAAGCCATGTGGAGACATAATATAGTAGGATATTTATAAAAATATGTATCTTACAGATCTAACTACATAATAACTAGTATGAATGAATTATTCTGCAGATGCCTTGAAATTGTAATCAAATGCAATTTCTCCTCCAAGCAATATTCAATCTAGATGAATTAAAGGAAATTATTATTTTACCAAAGAAGATCTGGAAAGCCCAAACTTATTAATTTTCTAAATAACTTCAGGATACAGTACTTAAAAGTTACATTAATGATAAGTGGACATTAAAGACCAAAACACTGAGCTAAACTACTTTAAGAATACTATAAAAAGAAAAAAATAGTAAATATTCAGTGGCTCTATGCATTCCTCAAGCATTTGATTTCAAACCTAGGCCCTGTGTTGGTGCTCCGGAGACCAGCCAGAATTAGCCTCGATATCACAAAATAGATATGGAATCCAGAGGCCTTCTCCAAGAACACTCAGCATTAAGTGTATTGGCACATTGAAAAGTAAAATGCTTCTGTTCATCTTCACATTAGAGGCAGGAGAAATCACTACTAAATAATAATTTAAGTAATGTATTATAAGAGAGCTGATAGGAAAAAGTATAATATATTCAATATTTAAATTCTGAACAGGCATTACTAGTACATATTTTTATTTATTTTATTTTATTTTTTTAATGTTTATTTATTTTTGAGAGAGAAAGAAAGAGACAGAGTGAGAGTGGGGGAGAGACAGAGAGAGAGGGAGACACAGAATCTGAAGCAGGTTCCAGGCTCTGAGCACAAAGCCTGATGCGGGGCTCAAACTCACAAACCATGAGATCACGACCTGAGCTGAAGTCTGACGCTTAACCAACTGAGCCACCCAGGCGCCCCACTAGTACATATTTTTAGAAAACAGTACTATTTAGGAGGGGGGAAAAGCAATTTTTAAAATTGAATCTCCTGGAATCATTTTAAGCCTGAAGATTTGATGAGTATTTCCTCAAAACTATAGGATTTCTTTACACATTGAAGGGAGACTCAATAAAATGTTTACTAGGATTGTGTGTATGCATATGTGTTTAATATTCTTTTAGCTCATTAGGAAGGAAGGAAGGGAAGAGGGGACTGGGTGAGGGGGAAGAGGAAGGAAAGACAAAGACAAGGGAAGGAAGGGAATAAGAGAAGGAAATGTATAGTGTATCTATCCTTTACTAAATTAAATTAAGCAAACAGAGGAAAAGAGGTTAAGAGAGAATGTCCATGATCAAATAATCAAAGGATGGTAATAGTTTCTGCCTTTGCAGAGACCAAATTGCATGAACACAAGGATTTATTACATTTACCGAGTAGGAACATTTACAAAACCACATGAAGGAAACGAATCTGTGAGTATAGAGGGAATATAGGGAGGGATGTAGGAGCAAACCATCTTAAATGAAGACAATACTGAAGCAGGCCATTCTGCTCTTGATGGGGCTTTGGAGATGGTATCCATATTTTGTCAGAACAGCTAGCCAGACTTCAACATTTTCAGGAAAAGTAGAGAACAATTTCTCATGTACGCTGGGAAATTAATGTAAAGCAAAGCCCAAAATAGTGAATATGGCAACAGACCACATTTCCCAAATACCAGCATGGACATTGTGGTTCTCGAATCCATCACAAAATAGGGGTTTTTCATGAAGATAATTATCCAACTCAAAGATCAGTCTTTATTATGAGATTGAGATCTTTAAGGTTTTGGTTTAATGATAGTAAAAGTAAAATACTCTGATTTTCCTTTGTTTGTACCACAGGAGAGTACTATGGATTGTATTCTGGAGTGTGTCCTTATTTGAGGAGATCAAAAACAGGCAACCCTTTGTGCATCTCCATATTATTTTTAAATGTTATGGATCCCTGAAACCCCTAAGTCCTGGAGCCACTGATAGATACATAACACCAGATCGCATTCTCACAGTCCAGGGGTGCAATAACAGATACCTAGAGGGATAGTATAAAAGCTCTGAGTTTAGTGGGCTAAGCAAATGAAAAAATAAATGAACTCAAGAGACTGTTATGACTTGCAAATAACCTGGCACCCCAATCTTTCAAACTAAAATTTGTGCTTTAATCTAGGGGAGGGAGGCTGGATGGCAAGTCGATTGGGAAACACAAAGTCTACCACTGGGAAGACTGGGAAGCTCCATTTTTAAGGTCACAACTTAGGATTCAGTGAAAAGCATATGATTTTCTCTCAGCTCATTATGTTTAGTGCTGTAATGATAACTTAAATATTTGGATATTTAGAATTTTAAAAATTTAATGCTGAAATTATCACTCTATAAATTATTAGTACTGACCTTTGAAGTTAAATGTACCTCTTTGTTCCTTTTCTCCTCCAAAGAAACAAGAATAGCTTCCCATTTGTTTGCTATTAATGATGGTAAACCTAAAGAGAATTTATTAATATAGACTTAGTTCTCAAAACACTTCTTGATCAAACTGAAAAAGACTTAGCATTCAGTCAAAATTCTAAAATAGAAACAGTCCCGTAAATATGCAAAATAGAACATTAGCATAACTTTCAAGAGACAGCAACGGAAAGAATGCCCAGTCAGCAAAAATGTTAAGAAGTTAACAAATTTCATCTAGCCATGCAGGTTAAAATTTTATATACTTACATGTACTGGGCATACAGGATGCATCCTGTTGCATTGGTGAGATAATTCTCAAGTAGTTCATCACCTTTTTTCCAAGTCACATTTACTGAATTCACACCCCTAGATATTGTGATTTGGCATGTGAGTTCTATATTAGAAGGTCTTTCTAAAGTGATGTTTTTTTCCACCGGTACATTGGAATGTTCTATTAGCCACAAAAGAAAACCAAGAAAAAAAAAGTTGTAAAGTTACATTTAGGGGAGACCCAACATATATATATAGATAGATCTATATCTATCTATATATCTATATCTATATATAGATATAGATATATAGTCTATATCTATCTATATATCTATATCTATATCTATATCTATATCTATATCTATAGATATAGATAGATAGATCTATCTATCTATATATATATGTATATAAAGCAGTTTTAAGTAATCAATAACAATGCTCTATCAACCTTTTTTTTAAATGTTTACTTAGTTTTGAGAGAGAGAGAGAGAGAGACAGAGCATGAGTGGGGGAGAAGCAGAAAGAGAGGGAGACACAGAATCTGAAGCAGGCTCCAGGTTCTGAACTGTCAGCACAGAGCCCGATGTGGGGCTCAAACCCATGAACCGTGAGACCATGAAATGAGCCAAAGTCAGATGCAGACCGACTGAGCCACCCGGGTGCCTCAATAGTTTCTTAATGTAACATTCCTTTGAAGAATTATTCCTCTGTCAACATAGATTAGGTTCCCTATATTAATCTTTTTCATTGTCACAGCTGAAGAAAGGGTTTGTTACATTGACAGAATAGCAAAAGCCTAAGGCTATGATGTTAATCTTAAAATCTCCAGCTGACAAGGATGTACGGAATGAGCACTGTATAAAGGAGTGCCTTATGCTGATAGCACAGAAACAGTCCAACTGCAAAAACAAAGGAAACCTAAGGGAGAGAATGAAGTAACTGTTGGGACTCCTTTCAGGAATCATGTTCTTTGTAGTTCTGACAAGAATGTATCAGTATCCAGCAAATGAATGAAGAAACTCTAGAAATCTGACACAATGATGTTGCAGATCTGGGCATTTTGCATGAATTGCTGCAACCCTCCCCAACACACAATTGTGTGTCCCTTGGGGAGGAACACCCCACTACCTAAGCTGTACTTTTGTCCCAAAATATAAAATAAAATAAAGGGGGAGAGGGTCCTGAAACGAAGTCTCTAGATCCATCTACCAGTTTACAGGAAATACAGAGGATGGGAAAAACATGTTAAACTGCACCCCGTGAAAGTGATCAACAAAATCTGGAGTGTGAGAAAACTCTACAAGACGAATGATCTGGTTTTGTCAACTGATAAATTAGAAAAGGGAAAGAAACGAACCTAAAAATAAAAAGATACTTTAAAAACACGCCTTTAGAAAAGGAACTAAAACCAACCTGTAATATTTAGGGATGTACACCTGCGTAATAACACAATTTTAAAAACCAAGGCTGTGACTGTATAAAAATCAGAGTAGTGCTGGTTACTCTTAAAGGGAAGTAAAGGGTTGTGTTTGTGGGAGGGCACTGCCTTATAGAAACATGTTTCTCAATCTCATGCTCAGTAGCGTGGTATCACTAAGAGCAGAACGCAGAGCCAAAAATGTGGAAAAGAAAAAAGAGAACCTAAGTAGCATAACATCACTTTTAATTCCACTTAAAACTTTACAGAAATGCTTCCTTAAGCAATGACCAGGTGCAAAGTTAGCACAGGTAGTGTGAGGTGCTTGGTGAGCACAAGCTTGAAATAACTGCTCTCGGAATTACAAGAGTGCTGAGTAAACAACAAAAACAAAAACAAAAACACCTAGGTATAAACAGATCTTAACAACATCCAGTTATACAGGGAAAAAAACTGAGTCAGACAAACTGGAGGAATTTACACGTTTTGGCTCATTTTCTGAGTGCACCAAAAATAAGACTAGGTACTAGTAAGCATGAGAAAATGTTTTAAGATTTTTTATATTCGGTCCTAAACTTCTATCTTCTGTTCCTCATTCGCCTTCAGCTCTGGGGTACCCTTAAAAGTTAGTCCTGTCTCTGTCAAATGAAGAAATTTACTTCACTAGTCAATTTCATAAAGGAGTTCTCTACACAGTCTGTGCCTTCACCCAATATAGCATATTCTGGTATCTTATTACCACATTACAAAAAGTGCTTTACCATAGGTTAAAAATGGCCTTGTTTAACCTGACTACCTCTTTTCACAGCTCATGTTTTCTTTAATGTCTCCCAAGTATCAGCCATTGATTGCCAGGGACTACATACGCCTTGAAATTCTCTTTCCCTTGCTTCTATTTCAGGATTTTAATACTTTGCTGGCCACACCAACTCCTCCAACCACCCATAAATGTGGTATCCCTTGGAACTTTGCTCTCTGGCCCCTTTCCTTTTCAATTTGACACTCCCATGTTGGATTCAACTATTATCTCTAATCTCCTTTATTCACAAAACTCTTAGCTCCATTCCAGACTTACTTCTGGATCCCCATGTCCATAGCTCTGGGTGTCTACTGAGCATCTAAACCTAGATATCCCGCAGGTGCTTCAAACTCAATATATCCAAGGGAGATGGATTAGCCTTCTCTTCCCCTGACCCACAACACTGAATCACATATGGGAGAGTTCAGTTGATTCCACCTCTGAAATGCAAATATATTTGCCCAGTTGTCTCCAGCCACTTTTAATGTATGCCTTTGAGGTGATTCAGGACACACTCCCCTCAAAATATGTCACCTTGGTATCCTGGATTTTTAAAAACATTTTAAAATGTATTTTATTTACTCTGAGAGAGAGAGAGAGAGAGAGAGACAGAGAGAGGTGGAAATCAAAAGATGGAATCAATTTCCACCAAAAGAGATGGAAATTGGCAACATGCAACAACATGGATGGACCCCAAGGACACCAACCACAAGTGAACTAAGCCAGCCATGGAAGGACAAATACTGAATGACTGCACCCATCTGGAGGGGTCTGCATTTCTTCAGCATTTGCTCATAGCAGTTATGGTCTTTGCTGGTCCTTCAGGGATCCTTAGAAAGCTGAGCTAGTTTGCTTTATCTCCTTGCTGCTGTGTGACAGGAAATCTTAACTTAGAGAAGGAAGGGGCCACAGGAGGTCAAAATGTCCAAGGCGCGTCTATTGAAAATTCTTTCACATCCTGCAAAACTGCTCACTTGTTGCTTCAGGGACAAAGTCTTTGGAGATTTCTGTGAGTCTTTTCCCCAGGGCTAAGCTGAGTGTCAGTCATTACTGCTGGCCTCTGCTCAGCAGAGTTTATGCTGGCAAGGTACCCCTGCTCAGAATGAGGAGTCCCAGGCCTTGGAGCTGCAGGCCATCGAGCTGCCAGAGGCCCGAGAGGCCGGAGCACCCAGAGAAGGCTATTTTGACCCTTGCATTATTTCCCTGGCACCTCGTGGGGCTGATGACAGACTATCTTTCTTGCGGGAGGACTCGCGAGAAGACATGGCAGCACTATCACTCCTAGCGAGAGGCCTTTACATTCCAGAAGGTAACTCCGGGACACCACGCTCTTTTCAGTGATGTGGCTCATTGGAGCCTTCCAACATTAGGAAGTTATAATATGAATTTTCACCCCCATTTCACAAGGCAGCCGCCCAGTGTCAGGTTCCTTGCCTGACATTGCTGACAGGGCAATACAAAGTATCTTCATGTTGGACACCTCAGTTTCCTCATCTGTAAAATGGCACAATACATATTTCCTGAGACTGCAGAAAGAATTAAATGAGCTATCATGGGGTAAATGTTAGTAATATATTAATTGCTGAATAATTCCCCCACTTAACTTCCTATCACCATTTATCTCACTGGGGAATATAACAAAAGCTATGTTACCTAAAGTTATGTATTTTTCACATCATTCCATCTTTATAGCAGTTCTATGACATAAGTACCATTTTTATCATTCCTACGTCAAAGATGAGGAAGCTGAGGCAAAGGAAGGTTACCCATCTTTCCCTAGATCACATATCAAGACAACGACAGATGTTAATACAAAATTAGGTGTGGCCGGGTTCGGATTCTTACAACCAATGATGTGTACCGACTCTCAAAGATATGAAATTCTTATGATAATGGAATGCGCTTCCTCATCACTTTCAAACTATTAAACTGCGGTCTTAAATGAAAGAAAATATAAATAAAAGATGAAATAAACTTATAATGCAGCAACATAGCAATGTGATGACAGATGGTGTGATCAACATACTTTAAACATTCACACTTTCAACTGAATGCGTGTAGCCTTTCTTTGTGTCAGGCCAGTTTCTCAGCCTTCCTTGTCACCTCCCTGCTTCTTGGAATACTTCGCAGAAGCTTCTGCAGCTTGCTTTCCTATCAGAAGATCAAAAACATGTAAAAAGTCTTGCCTCTATTTTGTAGTTAGCCAACAAACTAATATGTCCATTGAACTCAATGGACAATGTTTCAACTTCCCCAAAACCACAACTGCAATGTATTTCTGCTATTTTGGAGTGTTGCAAAAACATCCATGACATCAACATTTCTAAGACTATACCCAATTGCTCAATTTCTGAACTATATTTTTAAAAGGCTGTTCTTAAAGTCAAATGGTAATTTACATCTGTCTCTTATTTTCCTAATTCTCTTTTATTTTCATAATTAAAAGTTTTTAAGTATATGGACATTTAAGCAATTTGAAATCTTCAGAGAAATGACAACAGTAGGAACTTAATGGGTCTATTTAGGAATCATATCACTCAAAATAAAAGTCTACTTTGTTCCTCTATAGAAAAAAAAGTGAAAAAGGCAAATTGAAATTTCTTGCATAAGACAGTGTTTCCAAATATGCTTTAAAAGCAGTAACTTTTATTTGCAAGAGTTAAATGTACCACAACATAAAAAAACTGGTAAAATGGGACAATTCTGACTGGGGCAGAGATAGGAAATATGGGGCTCTTCTTTATTTTACTGTAGATGTCAGTGAGGTCCCATGTTACATCCTAAGATATAGATGGAACATTTAGAATCTTGACAGAAATTGTCAGAAGGCCACTTGAACATGAGGCCAACATCTGTACACAAAACGGATTCCTATTTTTAACATTTTGTTGCTCCATTTATATGATGCTTCTTACTGTACGGAGTTTAACTGACTTTATGAAACAATTCCTCTGAATAAGAATAAAATATGGTATCTTAAACTTCATATTCAAAATTTGTACAATAACACAAGAAAATTGCTCCTTGCTTCTTGTAATTTTCAGCTCCTCCCAAATTAAATTTCATATTGAAGTAAAGAATCATGATTATTTTTTTTCTCTGCATCTGTTATTTAGATGCCATCTGATCAGCACAATACTGATGTGATAGAGTCTAAAATACACATGGTTTGTCAGTAAGATACTACCCCACACTAGTCAGAGTGGCTAACATTAGCAACTCTGGCAACAACAGACGTCGGCAAGGATGCGGAGAAAGAGGATCTCTTTTGCACTGCTGGTGGGAAAGCAAGCTGGTGCAGCCACTCTGGAAAACAGTATGGAGGTTCCTCAAAAAGTTAAAAACAGAACTACCCTATGACCCAGCAACTGAACTACTAGGTATTTATCCAAGGGATACAGGTGTGCTGTTTCCAAGGGACACATGCACCCCCATGTTTATAGCAGCACTATCAACAACAGCCAAAGTATGGACAGAGCCCAAATGGCCATCGATGGATGAAAGAAGATGTGGTATATATATATACACACACAATGGAGTATTACTTGGCAATCAAAAAGAATGAAATCTTGCCATTTGTAACTACGTAGATGGAACTAGAGGATATTATGCTAAGTGAAATTAGTCAGAGAAAGACAAATATCATATGACTTCATTCATATGTGGAATTTAAGATACAAAACAGATGAACATAAAGGAAGGAAAGCAAAAATAATATAAAAACAGGGAGGGGGACAAAATATAGGAGAATCTTAAATACAGAGGACAAACTGAGGGTTGCTGGAGGGGCTGTGGGTGGGGGGATGGGCTAAACGGTAAGGGGCATTAAGGAAGACACTTGTTGGGATGAGCATTGGGTGTTATAGATAGGGGATGAATCACTGGAATCTACTCCTGAAAACATTATTGCACTATATGCTAACTTGAATGTAAATTTAAAAATAAAATTAAATAAATAAATAAATAATAAAATACATGTGGCTCCTGAATTCCATAACCTTAGAACAGAAACTCACCAACATGCACAAGAAACCTAAATGGGTATAAGCCTAACCTGAGTATAAAATGTATATTTAAAAAGTATATAATAAGGAGCACCTGGGTGGCTTAGTCGGTTGGGTATATGACTTTGGCTCAGGTCATAATCTCACAGCTTGTGGGTTCGAGCCCCGCGTTGGGCTTTGTGCTGACAGCTCAGAGCCTGGAGCCTGCTTCAGATTCTGTGCCTCCCTCTCCCTCTGCCCCTCCTCTGTTCATGCTCTGTCTCTCTCGCCCTCTCAAAAAATAAATAAATGTTAAAAAAAATTTTTTTAATGTATATAAGAAAAGTATGTGTGTGTATGTATACATGTGTCTGTACACACACACACAGTCTCCAAGTCTTCCCTTTGGGATCCCTCAAGCTCTAGGAACTATGTGACTGGTGTTATATAAGCACAGCTTAGTCTCAAAATTTTTGGAATTTTATGCAGGCAGCATCAAAAGTCAGGGAAATACTAGAAAATGTAGATGGCTTCTACACAAATGAAGCCGGGTTTACCAACCATAATTCAAAGATTCAGCAATATGATGGAAAATGTTATAAAATTAGCCAAGAAAAGATGTTAGTTAGACTTCATTAAACTGATAAGAACAGATACTACACTTGATCTTAGCCAAAAGGCCGAGAAGCGATAGTTAGACTTCATTAAATGAAGTTCCTGCTGGTCACTTAGTACCAAGTATAACAGTTATTTCTCTACTTTCTAAACTGCCTTGAAATCATTTCAAATAACCATTTAAAAGGGACATGGTTCCATTTGAATTTTAGAAAGGCACATTTCTTCTTGTTTTCAACAATGTAGCCTTTAATTTGAGGGTATAGCATTGAGTAATAATCCATCAACTAAATACCTTTTTATACAACATAAGGAATAGGAGGTACTGTAATAACTGTTCATATCAGTTAGAGAGAAAATACAACTAATAGTTAAACTGTTTTAGTAATAAAACAGGTTACTATGATTTCCAGATAACTAACACAAAATTAATCCAACACTGTAGTAGTAGATTATCCTATTTTTGGATAACCAGAATCTGAATACCATTCCTGTACGTGTAAGTTTTAATGAGAGGCAAAGCCCCCTCAGTCACTATGTAAGCCGAAAAACCAGATATTTCTTCTACCTCTCTGAGGGTAAGGGCATGGCCACTTGACAAATCATATTCTCCCATCCAGGACTTTAAAATTAGAGAGAATGACTAAAGGCCCTACACAGAATTGAGAAATTAATCACACAGCAATGGCAAACGTTTAGTAATGATAGGGTATGTGTTCATATAGTCATTCATTCAAAACTTATTTACTGAACACCTACTACATGCCTTTCATTCATCCATTCATTCACAATTGTACTAAAAATCTACTAGGTGCCTTTACTCTGAGCACTGATATCAAGAGTACAGTATTAGCAACAATATCTTAACCAGATGATTTCAGGGTTTCTTGCTGTCTGCCCTCCTTAGGTCTTTGGCATATTCGAGACTTTGGTTTCCATCCGAATCATAAATCTGGAGAAATAGAAAGCCTGGGGGACAAGCTTTTTGACATTGGTGTGGGCAATGATTTCACGGATATGAGCAACAAAAACAAATATAAACCTGTGGAACTATAGCAAACTAATAGGTTTCTGTATAGTAGGGGTACGCAGGTGGCTCAGTTGGTTAAGCATCTGACTCTTGATTTATTTAGGCTTAGGTCATGATCTCAAGGTCATGAGATAGAGCCCCGTGTTGGGTTCCACACTGAGTGTGGAGCCTGTTCAAGACTCTCTCTCCCCCTGCCCCTCTCCACTGCTCACTCTCAATCTCTCTCTCTAAAATAAATAAATAAATAAATTGAATTGCATTGAAATGAAATGAAATAAAATGAAATAAAATAAAATGAAATAAAATAAAATAAAATAAAATAAAATAAAATAAAATAAAATAAAAACAGGCAAAGGAGCTGAATAAATATTTCTCGAAAGAAGAGATACAAACGGCCAACAGATACTTAAGAAAAGGGAACTCCTGTACACTGTGAGTGGGAATGTAAATTGGTTTAGCCAGTATGGAAAACAGTATGGAGATTCCTCAAAAAAATAAAAACAGAACTGCCATATGATCCAGCAGTCCCATTTCTGGGTATGTACCTAAAGGAAATGAAATCAGGATTTCAAAGAGATATCAGCACTGCCATGCTCACTGCAGCATTGTTCACGAGAGCGAAGATGTGGAAACAACCCAAGTGCCCATAGAAAGAAGGATGGATAAAAAGGATGGAACATTATTCAGCTGTGAGAAAGAAGGAAACTCTGCCTTTGACGATAACAAGGATGAACCTGGAGGACATTATGCTAAGTGAAATAAGCCAGACAGGAAGAGACAAATACTGTATAGTTTCACTTTTGTGTGGAACCTAAAAATAGAAAGAAAAAAGCTGAACTTGTAGAAGCAGAGAGAGTAGAAGGATGGTTACCAGGGATTGGAGGAGTGGGGGAAATGAGGAGATGCTGGTCAAAAGGTACAAGGCTGCAATTCTGCAGGGTAAGACTAGAGAGCTAATTAATGTACAGCATAAAGACTACACTTAATAACACCGTACTGAACACTGCAAATATGCTAAGACAGTAAATTTCAGGTGTGCCCATCATACAAAAAAACCAACTTTGTGAGATGCTATGTTAATTCATTGACTATAGCAACATTTCACTATATATGTATAACAAATCAGTATGCTGCACACCCTAAATACATACAATTTTTATTTTCTTATTTTTCTTTTTTTTCTTTTTTCTTTTTTTTTTAAATTTGCATCCAAATTAGTCAGCATATAGTGCAACAATGATTTCAGTAGATTCCTTAGTGCCCCTTACCCTTACCCATTTAGCCCATCCCCCCCCACACCCCCTACAATAACCCTGTTTGTTTTCCATATTTATGAGTCTCTTATGTTTTGTCCCACTCCCTGTTTTTATATTATTTTTGTTTCCCTTCCCTTATGTTCATCTGTTTTGTCTCTTAAAGTCCTCGTATGAGTGAAGTCATATGATTTTTGTCTTTCTCTGACTAATTTCACTTAGCATAATACCCTCTAGTTCCATCCACATAGTTGCAAATGGCAAGATTTCATTGTTTTTTATTGCCAAGTAATAATCCATTGTGTATATATACCACATCTTCTTTATCCTTTCATCCATCGATGGACATTTGGGCTCTGTTCATACTTTGGCTATTGTAGATAGTGCTGCTATAAACATGGGGGTGCGTGTGTCCCTTCAAAACAGCACACCTGTATCCCTTGGATAAATATGTAGTAGTGCAATTGCTGGGTCATAGGGTATATTTTTTAATACATTTTAAAAAGGAAAAAAATTAATTGTAATGGATATTCTAAGTCGAATGAGATTTAAATCACAGGTGATAATACAATATCAGAAAATCATTCATTCCCCTCCAAATTATTCTACAGATTCAGTGAAAAATCAGTCAAAAACCAAGCAGTATTTGTTGTGGAATTTGATTCCAAAAAAATCTACATGAAAGAGTAAAAATGCAGGACATTAGAAAACCTATTAAAAAGAAAAGAACAAAGATATAAAGATGTATCATAATGTTTCACAAAATTAATATTAATGAATTCATGATGCTAGAAAACACCAAGAAATTAATGGAATAAAATTTCTGGATTGCAACTTGGAAACTATTAGTGGTCAAGAAGTCAAGATAACAGTTACCACGAGATTTGTTTTTTAATGAATTAGAAGAGAAGAGAAATTATCAGTTTAACACAACTATTAGGTGTGGGCATAGCTTAATGAACATTTTGTTTAGTGTGTGTGTGCATGTGTGTGTGCTGTGTGTGCATGGGTGGTGAATCAGGTTATAAGGTAAATTCATTTCTTACTGTGCCCAACTCTATAAAATGCCCGAAACACATTGAAACAATAAAGGAACAGAATAGCACATGGGAATTTGGAATATGATTAGGGTGATGTTTCAAAGCTAAAGGAAGAAGGAGAACTATTCAATACTGAGTGTTGAGACAATGGCTATCTACATAAAAATAATTTAATAAAGTTAGTGCCCTATCACACACAGTAAATAAAAGTACATTTCAAATGGATTGAAAACTGAAAGGTGAAAAACTCCTATGAAAATACTTCTATAAAAATGATAGGAGAAAACAAAAACAGTGAAACTTCCTCACAATAAAAAACACCATGCAAATGTTTAAAGACAACTGGGAGACAGTATTTGTAATTTCAGTAAAAAGTACAAATCAGTACTTAAAATTTATAGCTGTCTTCCACACATCAATTTAAAAATATATAAACCCAATAGATAAATGGATACAGGATGTTAACAAACACACATATACATATATATAAGTAGGTCCAACTCCAAAATGCAAATTAAAACAAAAGTGATACAGCTTTTAGTGCTCATGCTGCCAAAAACCAAAGAGTTTAATAATATCAAGTGCTGGTTAGGATCGAGGGAGAATTATAGTCAAATATGGGACTAAGGGAGAGGTAAACGGTCACTTTAGAGGGCAAATTGCAAGTCTGTATTAAAATTAAAATGCACATAATTTCTGATTCAGCAACTCTACTATGTGGTATTATCCCTAGAGGAGCACATGCATTCATGCCCAGAGAGAGAGATGTAGAAAGAAGTGTTCATTATTGAATGGTTTACAATAGAATAAAAGTTCAACAAACTGGGGTACATTGAGAGGAAAATGTCTAAGAAGGCTGGTATATTTATACTGTGTGCACAAGTAAAAGAAACAAGCTATGCCCATGTAATATGGCTAGATCTCCAAGAATTAATACTGAATGATAACAGAAAGCAATATGCAGAACAATACATTTGGGTTTAAAACACTAATTTTAAAGAATACAAAACAATGCACACAGTACTCTATAGTTTCTATGAATACAAACACACACACACACACACACACACACACTCATTGAACAGAGGTTACTCCTGGAGAGGAGAGACTTGAGACAGAAGCAGGGGTTGTGCAAAAGGGCTTTGACTTCCTCTGACAAGTTGTTTTCAACACCAGAAATTCTATTTGGCTATTTTTCAAACATGCTTTGTCTTTTTTTTTTTTTTTTTGATAGTGTAATATTTTCTCATGTTTTAATATTTCTTCTTCTATACCTCTACCTACTATTTCTATGATATAACAACTCTAGACAATCTAATCCTGCTGTTCCTCAGTGGACTCTCAGTCTTGGGGACTACTCCACTGTATTTTGTATTTCTGACTTGTAAGTCCTCAGTAGAGATTCCACAGCCAGAGCAGGCGATGTGTCCTTCCATAAAGTTTTTTCATTTGCTTCTCTGCAGAATTAATACCTGCCAGGGTCATGTTTGTGTTATTTTTCAGCTTGCAGGCTCCTGTATAATCCAAGTAATGTAAATGTGCACTCTAAATCTCATTGAGGGCAGGCCCTTGACTTTGAGTACTCAGGGTCTTTGTTTTTGATGCAGAGCAAGGCTAAACCAAGGCTAAAATCATGGCCTGGTGCTAACCCACTATTCCCCACCCCTTCTCACTTCCTAGGCCAAACCTCTTTTCACTGTATTTATAGCCTTCTGGCGGTTTTCAGTTCCACCTTTCTGGAAGGATCGGCTTTCTGGGGATTTTCAGTTGGAACTCCCCTCCTTGCTTAGATTCAAGGCCTTATTCTCAGATCTGTGGCTCTTGGAACTCAAATACCTTGTTGACAAACACAAAGAAAACCAACACATCCGTTCACAAACTTGATGCCTGATCATCAGTTTTGGCTGGCAGATATTGTTTTTACTTTTTGTGTACTTAACTAAATACTTAAAAGAATGTTTGAGATATTTTAAATTTTCTAGATATGGTAGGAGGATTTTCAGATTCCCTAATTTAGTATATTGCTGGAAATAAAAGGTTACAATATTTTTTTTAATGTTTATTTATTATTGAGAGGCAGAGAGAGACAGAGCATGAGTATGGGAGGGGCAGGGTCTGAGGGAGGCACAGAAGCCAAAACAGGCTTCAGGCTCTGAGCTGTCAACACAGAGCCTGACGCAGGGCCTGAACCCACAAACCGGGAGATCATGACCTAAGCCAAAGTCGGACACTCAACCGACTGAGCCACCCAGGCGCCCCAAAATGTTTCAATATTTTTGAAAATCAACTCACTTTTACTTATGTAATTAAAAATTAATTTAAAGTGCTAAATACAAGGGTGCCTGGGTGGCTTAGTCAGTTAGGCATTCGACTTCAGCTCAGGTCACTATCTCTCGTTTCATGAGTTTGAGTCCCACGTCAGGCTCTGTGCTATCAGGAGCCTGCTTCTGATTCTGTGTCTTCCTCTCTCTCTGCCCCTCTACCGCTCACACTCTGTCTCTTTCTGTCAAAAATAAATAAACATTAAAAAAAAAAAACCTAAAATCCTAAATACATATCAGAGAAACAGAAACTACTTCTCTATACGTGCTTTATTGAAGATGTAGCTTTTGACTTAATTCTGAAAGACTGGGAAGATCTGAATGTAAGCAGCAGACAAGGGAAGAGATGGGACTATATCCTATCAAGTTCCCTGTCCCACTTATGCTAGGATGTCCCGTCCCTGCTCCTTACCACCATCATCTAACTTTTTCATTAGATTCTTCACCCAATGTTAACAAGCACGTGATTATTAAATCATTTGTCTTCTTATGTTGATGGGGTGGGGCACAGTTACACAGCTGTTCTTTAGGTATAGAGCAGTGGTTCTCAACTGGGTAGATTTTGCCTCCCCAGGGGACATGTGGGTGGCACCGTGTGGAGAGCTTTTCGGTTGCCACAACTTGGTGAGTGCTACTCAAATCTAGTAGGTAGAGGCCAGGGATGCTACCAAACATCCTCCAGTGCCCCCCAGTAGCCCCACCGCCCCTACAGCAAAGAATGATCCCGTGTAAAAGGTCAGTACTTCTGCTAATGAGAAACCATGGTGAATGCGTGCAGCTACTGCCACTTATATCACTACGGTGGCTCCCTCTTCCATATCTTTCTGTCACTCTGAATGTTAATATTCACTTCGTTTTTCTCTGCACATCAGCAGCGTCTGCAGAAGGTGTGATGACTGAGAGTCTGGCCCTGAGAAACATCACACCCATTTGAACCTCCTCGGAATCCTTCTAAGGTCTTCTCTGCCACAAGGGGTCTGAGCAGCCAAATATAAGGGACTCATTATTCTTTTTCTTTTTCGACTAAAAAGTCCATTTCTTTTTCTCTCTTCCTGAATCCTTTTTCTCAATCTCATGGACCAGGTTAGAGTCTGAGAGGTCCTAACCCTGACTTCTTGCCTCTAGCTCTAGGCAACAAGGCTACCTTCCTTTCCCAACCTTAACGACTCTTCTCAAATTTCACTCCATACCTTAATTTAAATGTCTATTCCATTAGTGACTGCTTTGTCTGACTCCCCGTTTCACCAGGACCTTGCCAGGCCAGCTGCTAACATTTCAACATGGCAAATAAAATTTGTCATCAGGGAGAGCCTACCCCAACATTACCAGGGTGGTCAAGAAAACTGCCCGCTGATGTTTTGATTTTAACCTCTTTAGTTAAACTATAACACATTGATTGAGATACCAAACACTATAATATGCAGAGCGAAAGAAAAAAAGAATAAAGTAACAATAAAGAAAACACTTTAACTGCTGTAACACAAACAATGAATTTCAAACACTGGCAATGGAAAAATTAGTGATGTAAAAAAAAAAAAAAGTCCATTATCAAAAGAGTTTTAAAAAGCCCAATGATATTAGAAAAGGGGAAAAAAGGGGGAAAAAAAGAAAACCTCTTATTCTTAATCAGTTATACTTTCACAATATATTCATTATCTCCACAAATGTAATTTCTATAACAAATGTATTTAAGAATAAGGTAATTAAAATATTTGTTTTCATTGTTTTTGAAACTTTATATATTTTCAAAAATAATTTAAGTTTCCTTAAAATAGGTATAATTGTTTTAATAATACTGTTGAGGGAAATGGATAATTGGGCATTAAGAAAGACAGCATATATACTGATTAATAGCATGGCCCCCGGCAGCACACTTCCTGGATTCAAAACCACGCTTCAACTTCTCATCTGGGACCTCGGTCAATTCACTTGATTTCATTGTGCCTCCTTTTCCTCATCTGCAAATTGCAGATAGTAATAGTACCCACTGCACAGAGTTGTTATGAGGACTGAACTACATTATATTTAGAAATATATACATTGTCTGTAGTCAATCAATCCCATGTGCCTGTTAAGTAAATAATTAGCAGCATTTTAAAAACATAAAACAAGTAAACGGTCAGGCTTCCATGAATCAAAGGTCATGTTTTCCATTCTTCCAGGCACAGGATCCTGTGTTTCCCCAGCCTCTAGCATCTTTGGTAAGTAAGCATGCTAGGAGCTGGGCCAGTGTCGTCACGATGGTCCAAAATGTGCAACTAATGTATTATATTTGAATCTCTCTACAAGAAACATTTTATCTCCTAACAGAGAGATCCATTTCTAAAAGGGCCTGAGGGAAAGAGAAAATAATAAGGACAACCTAGAAATGTAAGTGCAGTTCAAGTACACAATAATATCACAGTATGAAAACATTCCACTCATAAAGTGGATTAAAAATCCTAGTGACAGCAATAAGAAGAAAGCCCGTGGTTCCTAATGAGCTTGAACACATCTTCAGACTTAACTTCTGTATTTCAGTAAAGGCGGTCCCTAACACCAAGCATTTCGATGGGCAGGAACCATGAGAACAACCTACATGAAGACGCAACCAGCTCAAAAGTCCACTGTTTCAAAATCAACGTCAAATCTTTTCTTTTGTCGAATAAAAATGAATCCAGATTCACCTAAGGAGAGATTTTATTCAAAGAGTCTATTGCGGTAAGGAAGATGCTCCAGACTTTGGATCTGTCTGCAAGTATCTCAGAACCAAACAGAAAACACTTTCCTTTTACAGGAAGCAGGGGTGTGGGGCGGCAGGGTGGGGGGGGGGGTGGTGGCAGGTCAGTGGGCACTTTTGAGGGGAAACAGAACAAACTGATGGATGGAGGCAGCATGATCGGGCTGTGCTCAGGCCTCGTGCTTGCTCAGACTTGGGGCAAACCAAAGTTCAGGGGCCTGGGAGGAAGAAAAAGCCTGACTAAAGCTTGATCAAGCCAAGGCAGATGATAACTAATAGACCACTGTGAATGCTTGGTCTCTTCCCAATGGCAGGAATACTGGTTTTAATAGAAGAGTTAGAATAAAAGAGTAGTTAGGAGTTAAACCCTCCAAACGGGTTAAGTAAGTAAATAACCAGCCCAATACCAACTGAAAAGTCCACTTTTTTCTCTCTTCCCGGACACCAACCCTTTTTTTCTCAGGGTCCTTACTGGGTAAGTGAGGGGCATGATGTTGCCAACATCACCTGGCTTGTCAAAGGATTTGCAAGCTTAGGTTCTCATATGGGTCTGTCTGGAAGAAACATTTCATCTGACGAAGAAAATCAACAAGTAGAACATGCAAAAAGTAAAAAATTAGGTAACAACACAAGACACAATTACGTTTTACAATTAAGGATAATTCCAAATACTGGAATAGAGACTGAGAACAAACAGTTGTACAAAGTCATAAGAAATGGTCTCCAAAAAAAGGTCAGTGCAAACATTCCTTTGGTATCAGAGGGGAGATGTGGGAAGCATACTGTTTGTATGAGAAAAAGAGAAACAGTTCTTAAGACAAAAGGACAGTTAAAGACCGGACAGGTATTGGATAAAACATGCTATTGACCCAATAAATGGGTTTACAGTATTTTAAATTCTAGTTATACTTTTAACATTGTTACTAAAACAGACAACTACTCTTACTCATTTAAAAAAATCTGAGATTACTTTTGAAATACTGGAATCCAAAACTGTGAAAACGAAAGCAGAGCTGAGTTTCAGCACAGAATACTTTACTTATTTTTCCACAGCACTGTCATTGACTCATTTAGTAGCATCTTTCATTTCCCTGCCTAAAGGCCTCCCAGGACCTCCTCAATGCAGAGAGATTTGAATGGACGTACCAGCAAGAATTGATGAAAACGTAAGAGCATCTGCCAATCAAAATGAACCTTCCCTTCTTCTCTGGCGTCCTTCTTCTAGAGAGGCTTCCTTAACCTTCCCACGTCTGACCAGCTGCCCCCTCCCTGCACACCAAGCACATTGCCCTCTTTGCCTTAGACTCCTACATGCTCCCTTCTAATTGGATGAGGTACTGGTATGTTTCTCCCATTAGACCATGAGCAGGGATTAATACCTCATGAAGCAAAATGCAGTCACTTAATCAAACACAAAAACTTTGGGGGGGGGGCACTGTATTATTTGAAATGTGGTACATTTACCGGTCAGTGATATGTTATGACTCTCCAAGGAAAGGTTAGAATACTTTGTCATCATTTCTCCTCGGATGGGTAGACTTGTCAAAGGTGAAGCTGTAAGAAAAAGATCAGGTGACTACATATTATTATCAAGATGAAACAATATTTTACTTATTTTTCCACAGGACTGTCATTGACTCATTTGACAGCATCTTTCATTTCCCTGCCTAAAGGTCTCCTAGGACCTCCTCAATGCAGAGAGATTTGAATGGACATACCAGCAAGAATTGATGAAAACGTAAGAGCATCTGCCAATCAAAATGAACCTTCCCTTCTTCTCTGGCGTCCTTCTTCTAGAGAGGCTTCCTTAACCTTCCCACGTCTGACCAGCTGCCCCCTCCCTGCACACCAAGCACATTGCCCTCTTTGCCTTAGACTCCTACATGCTCCCTTCTAATTGGATGAGGTACTGGTATGTTTCTCCCATTAGACCATGAGCAGGGATTAATACCTCATGAAGCAAAATGCAGTCACTTAATCAAACACAAAAACTTTGGGGGGGGGCACTGTATTATTTGAAATGTGGTACATTTACCGGTCAGTGATATGTTATGACTCTCCAAGGAAAGGTTAGAATACTTTGTCATCATTTCTCCTCGGATGGGTAGACTTGTCAAAGGTGAAGCTGTAAGAAAAAGATCAGGTGACTACATATTATTATCATGATGAAACAATATTTTACTTATTTTTCCACAGGACTGTCATTGACTCATTTGACAGCATCTTTCATTTCCCTGCCTAAAGGTCTCCCAGGACCTCCTCAATGCAGAGAGATTTGAATGGACGTACCAGCAAGAATTGATGAAAACGTAAGAGCATCTGCCAATCAAAATGAACCTTCCCTTCCTCTCTGGCGTCCCTTTTCTAGAGAGGCTTCCTTAACCTTCCCACATCTGACCAGCTGCCCCCTCCCTGCACACCAAGCACATTGCCCTCTTTGCCTTAGACTCCTACATGCTCCCTTCTAATTGGATGAGGTACTGGTATGTTTCTCCCATCAGACCATGAGCAGGGATTAATACCTCATGAAGCAAAATGCAGTCACTTAATCAAACACAAAGCTTTGGGGGGGGGGCACTGTATTATTTGAAATGAGATACATTTACCTGTGGGTGGTATGTTATGACTCTCCAAGGAAAGGTTAGAATACTTTGTTATCCTTTCTTCTTCAATGGGTACACTTGTCAAAGGTGAAACTGTAAGAAAAAGAACAGGTGGTTACATAGTATTATCAAGGTGAAACAATACTTATTTTTCCACAGCACTGTCATTGACTCATTTGACAGCATCTTTCATTTCCCTGCCTAAAGGTCTCCCAGGACCTCCTCAATGCAGAGAGATTTGAATGGACGTACCAGCAAGAATTGATGAAAACGTAAGAGCATCTGCCAATCAAAATGAACCTTCCCTTCCTCTCTGGCGTCCCTTTTCTAGAGAGGCTTCCTTAACCTTCCCACATCTGACCAGCTGCCCCCTCCCTGCACACCAAGCACATTGCCCTCTTTGCCTTAGACTCCTACATGCTCCCTTCTAATTGGATGAGGTACTGGTATGTTTCTCCCATCAGACCATGAGCAGGGATTAATACCTCATGAAGCAAAATGCAGTCACTTAATCAAACACAAAAACTTTGGGGGGCACTGTATTATTTGAAATGAGATACATTTACCTGTGGGTGGTATGTTATGACTCTCCAAGGAAAGGTTAGAATACTTTGTTATCCTTTCTTCTTCAATGGGTACACTTGTCAAAGGTGAAACTGTAAGAAAAAGAACAGGTGGTTACATTGTATTATCAAGCTATGTATTATCATACATACAAGCTAGTATGTAACAGCTAAAATGTTATATTGTATACTATTGAATGAAAAATGTTTCAGGAAGCTCCAATGAACTAGGTCTCCTATGCTCCCAGAGATTCAGAAATATATGGAGCTATCAAATGTGACCAAATTTCCAACTTTTTCTATGTTCTTTTTTTTTTTTTACTGAAAAATACCTACTGATTTATATCAAGTAGCTTTAAAAAAATTCATTGTCTTATCCTACCATTTGTAGTTTCTTTATAAAACATAAATGAAGACATTGAGGAATTAGATAAGAGTGGTAGAAAAGACAGACATGAAGAGGCAGAAAGAAAATGAGTAAACAAAGACAGAGAGACCATAATAAAGGGGCATTAAAAGAGGACAGAGAAGATACAATGAACACACAGTGAAGGTTTCTGTTTGTCTTCCAGTGACAGACCCAGCCACCCTCTACCAAAGTGACTTTTGGTTTTCCTCTGTCACTTCTTTCATCTTTTGAAAACCTTTATTGAAGAAGAACATTTCCATTTCCACCTGGCCCACTCGTCTGGAGAGTGTATTCTGGCTATGGTTTCTTTGACTTCAAGGCACCTGAACTTACCTCCTATGAAAACCACCCCAACTCTATCAAGTAAGTCAAAAAAGGGAAAAAGGCTTATTTATGAATGTAGTCTTGGCTGCATTCTTTCAACATCTCATTCAATTTAAATTAAACCTGAGCCTTTTTTAATTTCACTTTCTTAATACTCTGCTCAGAAACTTACTCCTAGTGCAAGATTAGATTTCCAGTTCTTTTCTCATGTGCATGAAAAATATCAAAATTAGTGATCACCTTTGTTGGTTCAGCTTATACATAGCTTTTACAATACTGCCTAATAAAAAATCTACCTAGCAGAACCTAGCTCTCCAATAAGCTGTATTCCAAAGGCTTGATCACTTCAACGCAGCTTTGGAAGGTAGAATGCACTTCCTCCTTAATCCTTTAATGAAATTAATATGTAAATCATACCACGCTCTGACAATGATTATAACGGAAAATATGCCCTGAGTTTCTCACTGGGCTATCAGGAATACAAAACATTTCTTCCACCCACATCTAATATTCATTCATTTATATTCTCTCTCTCTCTCATTTTCTCTCTCTCTGTGTGTCTCCCCTCCTCTCTCTCTTTCCCTGTCTCTCTCTCTCACTCTCTCTCTCTCTCTCTCTCTCTCTCACACACACACACACGGCCAAAAGGCGCTTATCATCATTCTTCTCCTGATAAAAAAAAATATTGTTTTTTCCATTCTTGAGCATAGCTCACTTAGAGGTTGTATTTAAGAGGAAATATCTCAGGAAGATGAAGGCGGATATGATTGACTCGTGGATCGGAAGCCAGGAGGGTGCGGATGGGAAGGAATGAGCTGCTCTAGATCATCTGTTCTGTGAAACTTGCAAAACATCAACTTGGATATCTTTGCTTCCTTGCTTGGGAGTTCTCTTTTCTTGGCCTAGCCTGCTGCAGAGCTGAATACAATTGTGAGGGTTCCCACCGCATTCTTTACCCCTAAAAAAGCCTATAATCCTTTGAAAATAATATTGCTAATAATACTAATAAACGATATGAGATGGTCTAATATCTGATATTTATTAGACCATATCATTTATTATTAGTAGTAGTATTCATACCACCAACAGCAATAAGAAAGTGACATAAGCTGAAAAAAGTGTTTTATTTCTAATTCTTATTTCACTTAAATAAGTAAATATGTAGAGCCCCTGATACATGCTTGATGCTGGTAAGGACAATGAGGCTGAGTAAACTTGGTCCCTCCAGGGTGACATGGGTCATATTAATATCGATTAAGCCCACAACGTGATTGAGAGTCATTAAAATTTCAGAGTGCCACCCACTGGCTGTATTGACTATAACTGGCTTGTGTATTTCCCAAATTGGCGTGTGAGCTGCAGAGTACGAAGCCAGGTTTCCATCTCTGAGGGACTCTGGTGATGGAATAGAGGTGGAGATAACGCCAAGCAGATGGGCTTGGAGGCTGGGGTCATTTTGCATTTCTCGCTATCAGGACCTGGATGGAAGAGCCCACCAGTATTCGAGCAAGAAGAGAAAAGAGGTCTAGGTGTGGCATGGGCAAAATCCAAGCTTACAGAAGCTGAAGGAATAGGAGGAAAAAGAAAAACCAAGCTTCAAGAGCAGGGAAGTTTGGGTAACTCCAGAATGTGCTAACTGTTGTAACCACTTCCCACGGCCAGTCCATATATTAAAAATACAGACATCCGTAAACCAGCCGCCACCTGTATCCTAACTTTATATCCCTTCTAAAGCATTCATTTATCTTGATCAGGCTCCAGGTTCCACTGAACAAGCCCAAGTGCAAAAGGAAATGTGTAACTCTTGCGATGTTTTGCCTTGGGAACAGTCCCTTTAAGAGGCAAGGTACACAAACCTCTTGAGTGGAAAAAGCAGGGCAAGTCTCCGGAAGGTGTGAGAATAGTAACAGTGAGAAGTCCTTTGTTTTTAATCAAAAAAGTGGGAATGTAAACCTTACTGCTTTCAGTAGGAGGACACTGGCAGGAGGCTGATTCAGCTGAGGTTGATGTTTAAAGGAAATTGGCAGGAGAGTCAGGCAGATTGGTTTGAATACTTTTCCAAAAGGATTAGGCTGAGTTGCAGAAAGAAATTCAAAAGGAGAGGCAGGAATTTTGTATCCTAACCCAAGTGCTGCCTCTGACTTGTTACCTGGGGTTTCATTTCATGGAGGAAACAGGAGGGATCAGAAAAGTTGTATAATATTGAGTGACGGTACCAAGATCATAGCATACATTCCTCAATGTATCCTGCTCACCCCTTTCTTAACCATTGCTGGAGATTTTTCCACTCGACATTCTTTTATAGGTAGTGGCCAAAATGCCACATGAAAGAGTAACATCTAATAGTTTTTTCTTTTTTTTAAATTTTTTAATGTTTATTCATTTTTGCAAGACAGAGAGAAACAGAGCACAAGTAGGGGTGGGCAGAGAGAGAGGGAGACACAGAATCTGAAACAGGCTCCAGGCTCTGAGCTGTCAGCACAGAGCCCGACGCAGGGCTTGAACTCACGGACCACGAGATCATGACCTGAGCCGAAGTCGGATGCTCAACCAACCGAGCCACCTAGGCACCCCACATCTAATAGTTTTCCTAAGGATTAAAGATTTTTCTCCCTCTGCAGGGGCGATGGGACATGAGGGTGTTGCACCAAAGAACTGAATAACATCCTAATTTTCAACTATTATTAGGTTCATGTAAGATAGCAAAATGGTCTCTACTTAAATATCTTTCACATATTATATTTTAAAATAGACATTGCTAGATGGGTTTGTAATTTATACTATTAACATTTTTAAATGAAATAAACATGTTCTAATTTCTACTTAAAATATTAAGGTAACATTTTCACATATTTAATTCGGGAGCTCCATTTTAATTGAAGTAAATTGGGAAGATAAAGAAGAGGGTAAGTAACACTAGAACACTGCATTGGGTCTTAAGATTTGCTTTCACCTGTATCAGAAAATAAGTTCAACCGTACCTCTGTTTAAGAATAAGCATTTTCTCTAAGTCCCTCCCCCCACCACCTCTTTATTATATTTTACAATCTTGGAAGGACTTCATTTAGAGAAAGGTGTAAGTAAAAGCCATTATTAGGATAAATATCATTCTCTCTCTTTTTCTCTCTCCTCCAAATAATGTGTTGATTGCTATCAACATATATAACTAACATTATTTTTAATAAATCTTAATTTTAGCATTGTCTGATACACAGCATTATAAACATGCAGCCCAATTACAAAAAGACTATAACCTAGGAATGGATCATATATATTATTTATACAACAGAGTTTTGGAACTCAGAATATATTTCCTCATGGAAGCAATGCTATATATAACCATGAGATCCCATGCCAAATTGCAAAAGCCTTTTAAGCCATGATATGACTAAACTATAGCATTAAAATATCGAATTACCAATATTTCTAATAAACAGTGCTTTTAGAATTTTACTTCTGGATTCAGGGAATATCCCCTGTCTGTAACAGCAATAGTAGAAAGAAGAGGAGAATAAGACTATATTGATCCCAGACACATAATCCAGAAAGAGTTTGTCAAAAGAGAAAAGAAGGTTTGACAAAAAATAAATTCCTGATGGGGACATTTACAAGTCAGACTTTCTAAGTCAGGGACAGATAAAAAAACAAATAGGGAACTCATATTTTTTCTACATAGAATGAGAACCATTGGACAAAAAGGTCATTTTTAGACCAGCAAAAACAAACAAACAAACAAACAAACAAACAAAAAGATGAAGAACAATTAAAAAGCCTAATGGCAAGAACAGTGTGCTCTTTTATAGAGCCTTGTAAAACTGTTTTTAAAACTTGGCCACATTGAAATATAAACAAATTGATCCTTTCGTTTCTTTTAAATATGATTTCACAATAAAATATATTTTGAAAGGCAGTGTGAAAACTCTTGTTTCAAACGACCTCTAAATGGCCATTAAGATATTTTAACAGTGAAACTTAGGTCAAAAAAACTCTTAAAAAATAAAACCCCCAAGGTTTGACTATGGGTTTGTCGAATGTGTCACTCACTAGATTATTCTTTAATGAGACTTACATTCTGTTCAGTGGTTCTCAGCTTGGGCTGACCTTTGCCTCCACAGGCCATCCGACATTCCGGAGGTCACAAAATGGAGGCCGTTACCACTTGTATCTAATAGGTTACAGTAGTTTTCTAGTAATGCCACACAAATTACCACAATGTAGCAGTTTACGTAACACAACAGAAGTTTATCCTCTCGCAGTTCTAGAGGCTAGAAGGCTGAAATCAAGGTGCAGGGCTTTGCCCCTTCTGCAGGCTTTAGAGAAGAATCCTTGCCTCTTCCTGGCTGTTGGCGGTTGCCAACAGTCTTGGCATTCGTTGGCTGATAGCTGCATCAGCCCAACTTCTGGCTCTGTCTTCACAGGGCCATCTTTCTTCTGTGTGTGTCTATCTCTGTATCCAAATCTCTCTCGTTTCTTTCACAAAGACCACAGTCATTGGGTTAAGGGTCTATCTTAATCTCCTATGACCTCCTTTTAACTCGATTACATCTACAAAGCCCCTACTCTCAAATGAGGTCACTTTCATGGGTACCAACAGCCAGGACTTGAACTTATCTTTTTTGGAGACACAACTCACTCACGATATAGGAAAGGCCAGCGATGCTGCTGGGCATTCTACAATGACAGCCCCCCACGATAGAGAATTATCAAGCCCCAAAAGTCATAATGCCAAGGTTGAGAAACCTTGATTTCAAAACAGGTACCTCCTTACTTCTGATTCTTCAATGTGATTATTTTTAGTAATCTTCAAATGGCCCTGTGGCCCTCAGGTCCTGTTCTATACACTTTAGGTGTAGATATTTTAAAGCAAGAACATCTCTTGCCACCTTTTTTGCCAGCCACACCCTCCTGCCAGGGGCCTTTTGAGGACCTTTCACAGACAGGCACTAAGGGCTGGAAGGAGTTTTGAAACACAAACCAGGAAATCTATTATAGCTATTAGCTAGCTCCAGCCTCTTGGCTACATGAGGAAAGCACTTGGGCTTCAAGATCAATCGAATGATGTATCTAAATTCCCTTTCAGGATGTCAGAACTATGTAATTATAAGGCTATTGAAAAAAAAAAAAGATTCTATCTTTGGAGTGAAGATACATTAGTAATAATATAATCACAACTTTTTAAAAATAATTTTTTTAATGTTTATTTATTTTTGAGACAGAGAAAGACAGAGTGTGAGTGGGGGAGGAGCATAGAGAGAGGGAGACAAAGAATCCAAAGCAGGCTCCAGGCTCTGAGCTGTCAGCACAGAGCCTGATGCAGGGCTCAAACCCACGAACCGTGAGGTCATGACCTGAGTCAAAGTCAGATGCTAACTGACCAAGCCACCCAGGTGCCTCAATATAATCACAGCTTTAAAAATTGCAGAAAAACATTATTTCCAATTAAAGAAAAAACACCATTTTCAAAGATAACATCTATTATTTCTAACAATATATTATTTGAGATAGTATATGTGAACAGTGACTATGTCTTATCAGGAGTAGGGGGTTTATTATTTTCATAGAATATTGTGAGGTTTTTTTCTTTTCTTTTCAAGATTTTATTTTAAGTAATCTACACCCAGCATAGGACTCAAATTTACAACTCTGAGATCAAGAGTCACGTGCTCTACCGACTGAGCCAGCCAGGTGCTCTGAGGTTTTTTCCTTCTATGTCACCGTGTGTGTCTTGTTTTTTATTTCTATGGTTCACATTATATTGTGAAATATGGAGGCCAGTGATACAAAAGTAATTTCAAAAGAATACACTGTAGGATGAACAGCCTCCACACTTACAATCTGTTTAAGGACAAAAACTCCTTTGAAAAATGATACTTAATTACATAAACTAATGACAGTTTCTCAACTCTCATTGTGGTTTAATGTCTATGTTGACTAAAGCTTTCACAGAAAGAGTTGAAATTCTTTTTTCTTTAAGTTTGTTTGTTTGTTTGTTTGGAGAGAGAGAGAGAGAGAGAGAATGGGGAAGGGGTAGAGATAGCAAGAGTGAGATAGAGAGAATCCCAGGGAGGCTCTGCACTGACAGCCCAATTCAGGGCTCAAACTCAAATTGTGAGATCATGACCTGAGCTGAAATCAAGAGTCAGATGCTTAACCAACTGAGTCACCCAGGCCTCAAGAGTTGAAATTCTTTTTCCTTCTTTTCAAACGATCTCAAAGAGAAGAGTTTCAAGCACAGAAAAATTTTCCCCTGAACCATCTGAGAACAAGCTGATGACCTGATGACCTATTCCCCTCTGAAATGTTACTATACATTCCTTACAAAGGACATAACCCTCACACCATCCCACAATGCCATTAAAATTGGGAAATTAACATTTATGCTATTACCATCTCATCCCACATCTCATCGAAGTTTCAACAAAAGTCCTTAAAATGTGTTTTTTAGCCAAAGGTTGCAGTTCGGAATTACATGTTGCTCTCAGCTGCCGCATCCCTCTGTTCCCCTTCACTCTGGAACAGCGTTAGTCATTCTTGACTTCTATGACCAGTATGGCTCCAGAATAGGTATGTTGAATATGATTAGATTTGGAGTAGACCTCTTTGGCAAATATGTCATAGAGATGATGTTGTGTTCTCATTGCATCCTATCACATGGCTCACAATTTTTAATCCTCTCTTTGCTGATGGTTTTCACTTTGATCATTTGATTAAAGCCTTCTCCACTGTAAAGTTGTTCTCTTTACCTTTTCATTAATACAACTTCACCAATTTTGTGGGAAGTTACTTTAAAATTATGTAATATTTTGTGCCTCATCAAACTTCCAATTGATTCATTTAATTAATTTACATCAGTATGTACTCATGAATACCTATATTATTCAGTGGGCATTCTCCAGTGGATACTAATGGATACTAGTCCATTATTATTATCATTCATTTTGATGCTCAATTTGTCCCAGGTTTGTCCACTGGGAACTCTCTGGCTCTTGTATCTTTTTGACACGGCCCATCATTCTTTGAGTACTTCATTGCTTTCTGGCACAAGAAGTTCAGGGTTTATCTTATACTTTCTCTTCCCTTTTTGTAAAATAACTCATTTTTCCAGGAAGTCCTAGTTACCCATTAGTAAAGAATCGTATATAGAGTCAAGATTTGGCTGCTAAGTATGGTCATCACAACTGAGAAATCAGTGGTCCCCACCTCTGTGGGCAGAGCTAATGCATGTGTATATTCACACACACACACACACACACACACACGCACACACCGTAAATAAATATATGTGAAAGGTATAACATACATACATACATACATATATAAATATATATGATGTATATGCGTTACATGTATACTTACATATACACATCTATACCTGTACATCTGTTTATATAGACACACACATAAAAGACAAATAGATTTAAAGTCATGAATTCACACTAATGCTGTCAATTGCAACCCAACACTGCAAGGTTCATTCTAGTTTCCCCTCTTTCTTTATTTCCTTCTGCTGAAAGAGAAAAACCTACATCCTATTATCCTTACTCGTTCTACTTATTTGCTCAATCCTCTTGTATGTAATCTCCCAGTGCCACAGCCACTCCTGGCCCCAAAGAAATGTCTTCCTCACCCATTTGGGCTCCAACATCTTGCACTGTTGGCTCTTCTGTGTGCTTTCCCTACACCCCCCTGATCAAGATCAGACAGCACAATGTCCGGCTGCCCCTGCTTTGAAGCCCGTCACGCTGTTCAGCTCTGAGACCTGGCTCTAGGCCACCCCTTTGCAGGAGGACACATCTCAACGTACTCGGGCTCTAACACTCCACATGAGGCCGCTCCCCTACCTGGATGCCATCCTGACCTGGCCCACTTTCTAATTCCCTGACCTGGGACCCTCTGGCTTCCTCTAATAAGGGAGCTTGCCTCCCCGCATTCCCCAACCTAATGACTATAGAACCCATTCCTAGGAGGAAGAGGACGAGATGGGAGCAAGAGGTGGGGACCAAAGAACAGGAAGAGGAAGAGCCAAGAACTAATTCTTAACAAATGCTTATATAATTTTAAATGTGATGATAATTTAGGCTCAAAAGTTTGATGCATCAGATATAACTCTATTAAACATAAGCTTATAGTTAATCTGTTCCTTTAAACAGTTTAAGGAAATGACTCAAAACTGCTAAAAAATATTGCTGAAGTTTTCTACTTAGATCTAGACTAACACAATGTCAGGCACATTAATATTTATTACTAGGTGGCTGCTGTATATGTGGGATGGGGAGTATCTCTAGAAAGGTAGTTGAGCTCTTCCTATCTCTTCCTACCTCTTCCTATCAAGAGATCTCTTGATCCCTTCCTATCTCTAGGAAGGTGGTTAATCAAGAAAGTATATAAGCAATGTCCCCCAGAAGTTAAAAATGACCACTTCAAATGTTTCCCTTGCAAACATATTTTTCAAAAGATAAACACGACTCGGGGCACCTGGGTGGCTCAGTCAGTTAAGCGTCTGACTTTACCTCAGGTCACGATCTCACAGTTCATGGGTTCAAGCCCCGTGTTGGGCTCTGTGCTGACAGCTCAGAGCCTGGAGCCTGCTTTGGATTCTGTGTCTCCTTCTCTCTCTGCCCCTCCCTCACTTGTGCTCTGTCTCTATCAAAAATAAATACATGTAAAAAAAAAAATTAAAAAAAAAGATACACATGACCCATCCCCTCAATTTGTTCCACATAAGAGTAATATTAATGATGTTTAAATATTCCCATTTATCTAATATTTGCTTTAATAAAGTGATTTTACATTTCTTATTTAATTGAAACAGCTTAAAAGAATTAAAGTGAGTCCCTTTGTCTAACTTTATTCTAGAACTCAAAGTGTGTTAGCATGCTCTTCAGCTGAAATCAAGCATTTAAATCCATACACCGTGTTTTGTCAGTGGTTCCAAACTTTCATACACATACCCAGTTATCTCAGAGAGACGAGTGAATATTGTGTTTAAGAAAACAGATATTGGAGGGGGCTCCTGGCTGGCTCAGTTGGTAAAGCATGCGACCCTTGATCTCAGGGTCACAATTCATGCCCCACATTGGGCTTAGAGCTTACTTTAAAAAATTAAAAAATAAAGAAAACAGGCATTGGAGTCAGACTGAACAATGCTTAATTTCCTATTCTACTGCTTAAATAATTATATATACTTGGGCATTTGTTTAATCTCCCTAAATTCCAATGTCCTCATCTGAAAGTCAGGGACAATAAAAGCTAACCCATAGGGTTATATACTGCACAGTGTAATGCCTGGTCCACTTGTTATATAGTAAATATGATAAATTATAACCATGTTTATTATTAAAATTTTGCCCAAACTCTTAGGCTTATAGAATACCTATTTCCAAGTAATTCAAAGTACCTACATAAAAAATAGCCAGTAAACTTCACAATAGCCTTTAGCAAACAGAAAACTGAATCTCCCAGAGATCAAAAGAGATTCTATAAAATAAAATGAAGTCGCTTCACGATTTTTAATCCTGCCTTAAAATGAGATGCTAACTTCATGCCTTTTATACAGCACATCATTCTACAGTTTTCACCTAAGTGGAGGTGAAAGGCCAGGACTGACACTATATACATACACAGACAATTGCCATACCTACATACACCATCCCAATTATTTATAACTTTGTTAATTTAACCCACTTTCATTTGTTCCCTACTTTTTTCTCTTTAGAAGTCTGCTCTGAATGTCAACTTAAACCTGACTCCCTGCTACCAACAGCATATAAATATTCACCCAATGGTGCACTCTCTAGGCCACCGCGATTCTAAAGCAGTGGGTTGAAAACCAGCTTAGGATCTCTTGATTAAATCACACGGGAGCTTTCAAAATACCTGATGTCCAGCCTAAATCCCAGGCCAACTGAATCAAAAGTTTTGAGGGCAGGAGCCAGTATCTGTAAAGCTCCCAGATAATTTTAACATACAACCATGTGGAGAACCATAGGACTTACCCAGAATGCAATGGGCCTCAGAGCTGCAACAGTCTCAGGTGAACCAGGAGTGAATCAGGAATGGGCAGGAATGGCACGGTGGGGGGAAGGGGGGGGTAAAAAGTCTTTGACCACTCTTTATAAGTGGTAGGAATGAAAAAGAGGTACGTGGCTAGGAAGTGGGGCAAGGAAATTTAGGAACTGAAGCAATCCATAATGCTTTGTCCAAGTTAACAACTAGACCCTTTAAAGGACATGTAAAAAAACTGAAAAATCTTATCCTTTGATTATCTTTCCATCTTTATGTTACAAAAAAGTCTACATGCTGTAAGCTCATAAAGGTGGAAAATCTTGTGTAGACTATCTTAATTTTAGTTGGTGATAGGCAGTATCTGTCAACCTGAAAGGCAGTCTATTCTCCTAATTAGCTGCTAACACTTTGCAATTTGTAACACAGAAACCTGCATTAGAAAGTAGGTTGGATGAAATACTTTCAACATGGCAAGTGATTATAAACAGGTGAAACTACAATGCCAAATCTGGTGTTGGTTTCGGTAATGTTTTGCACACAGATCCCTGTTTCAAAGTGTCTGAAACAATTAAAACAAAACCCGCAAAACCTTCGTTTTCAGAGACCGGGGTGTTTAAAAGAAGACACACACACTACCCAATGAGCGGGGGGCTTTGGTTGATCGGTTGTGGTTACGTTGTTATTTCAACTCAGCTCTAAAAAACACCCTCAAGTCCAGCCCACCTGCCAGGCAGGGAGGTGATATTTAAACCTACTATCGATTCCAGCGAAGGGAGTTGGCCTCGGGGAATGTGGCTTTCAGAAATCCTGGCACTTTAGCGGAGCGAGTTCCTTGCTCCCGCCCGCACCCCCACACCGTGCCGCCCTCGTCCCAGGAACACCCAGACCCGTCCTGCTACCAACGCCCCCGACTCGCGGGGCGCTCTCGGTTCCAAGATTCCCTCCCCGGAGCGGAGGAGCCCGAGCCGCCCCCGTCCTCTCGTCCAGCTTGGGCAACCCCCCAAGCTGGCCAAAGGACGGAGGGGGCCGCCGCTCCGCACCCGCGGTCTCCAGCATCCCCGCGCCTCTCCCCACCAACGCCTCTCCCCACGGGGACCGAGGCTCGCGCGTCCTTTGCAGCGCACCCTCCTCCCCAACTCGGCCCTGCAGCCATCGCACCTGTGGGCTGGCCGTCCGCCAAGCTCCCGCGCGCCGCGGCGAGGAGACACAAGAGGGCCAGCGGCAGCAGCCCCCGGGGCCCCAGCAGGCCGGACGGGGCGCGCATGGCTCCGACGGGTCAGCCGCGGTCCTCGCGCACCGCCGTCGGTGGCCGAAGGTCCTGCGCACAGTCACCAGTACCCCGGCGCCAGCAGCTAGTCCCCGGGGCGGGGCGCGCGACTAAAAGCAGAGTGGGAGGGGCCCAGGCGCCCTGCCCTCCTCCCCCGAGACGCTCTCGCCGCGCCCGCCGCCGACCCAGGGCTGCGCGCGGTCCTCCATCAATTATGCAGCACGCCAGCCGCGGCAGGCGCGTCCGGCTGTGCAGTGGCCACCTCCGCGCCGCAGCCTCTCCTGCCTCCGCCCTCCCGGCTCTGGCGCGGCTCGGAGGGAGCCTGCTACAGACGCGGCAGGTGATGTCTAGCCCGTCTCCGGGAGGAGAGCTTGAAACTCCTAACGTGTGCACACATATATACATCTACAGACTATTCTGTGCAGTTCGTCTGAAGCAGCGGTCACTTATTTGATGACACACATGAGAGGATGGAGAACACTTTCCCGCTCCCCCCGGGACATCCCTGGGTTATTAAGGAGATTTATGTTTGCGCAGGTGGTAGGCGCTCTCCAGCTGCCCTGCATCCCGGACGACTCTCTGCTCTCCAATCGCACACACCCTCCCCTCCGGTCTCTGAAGGCTTAACCGGTTCTCTCTAGATTAAGGTTTCCGAGTCCCAAGGCCCCATCGAGTCTGCTTCTCTTTTCCTTTTGTTTGCTTTGCCTAACAGCTTTTAAGGAGCCACCTAGAGGTCAAGAAACAGAAAACTACCGAAAGCAGATACTGTGTAAATGGCACAAGCCTGTTGACCTTCGTCAAACTCGAACACAGTTTTAAGATAATACTACTTCTAACCCGGCAAGACTGCAGCTTGGGATTTTCAGTGCTCCCCACCAAATAAAGTCAAACTAAAAGCTATCAGAGAGGGGAGGGGAAATCTATGTTATAACATAAGAGGCAGTAAGACCTTATGATTCTCCAGGGTGTTAGAACACATGAAAAGATTTTAAGTATTTCTCATGAATCTTGTTCCCTTTTCCTTTGTTTTGGGAATGCCAGATTTGATACTCATAAATTCATTTTATATCAGTGTCAAAAAAAATTAAAGAAGATGCGAGACACAAATTTTGAAAACTGAAGCGCTAAACAAGAGAGAGCGATGCTCACTTTACTGAGGAATGGTTAAGTTTTAACTGGTGTATTTATAAAGTATGCCTGTTTCCGGTTCAGTATTATATAGGCAAAATTTCGGAGGAGTGTAGATTATTTAAATTGGTGTTAAGAGAATATGAGTAATACAATTCACTAAGCATATTAATATTAATTAATATTTAAAAATCTGCCAAGCGCCAGGCACTGGGTTCAGAATAGGCTGCATGGGGGGCACCTGGATGGGTCAGTCAGTTGAAGGTCAGACTTCCCTCAGGTCATGATGAATTCAAGCCCCACTTTCTGCTGGCTGCTGTCAGCAAAGAGCCCACTTCAGATCCTCTGTCCCCCTCCCTCTGTCCCTCCCTCACTGGCACTCTCTCAAAAATAAACATTAAAAAAAAAAAAGCACACACACACACACACACACACACACACACTAGAGAACTACTTATTTATGAACTACAAATCTCAGGAAAAATTCTTCTCAGTGAGAAAATTATGGTTATAATGATTAACCCTTTCTAAACAAAGCCTTATAAGAGACCCTGTAGGATTAAGATGTTACATCATGGACTCTTTTGGGACCTTGACCAGACTTGCTAAACCCAAATTGCCTGATCAATGGTTGCTAAATCACAACCCTGTCTTGCTGCCCTGAATCCTGTCTCGGGATTAACTACAATCATTTGTCTATACCTTCAGAGTTTGAACAGCAAGCACTTTTCCAAACAAGCTGAACATTGACTGACCTTCCCCAGGTGTTCCTGGGAAATAGGCCCAAATTCACTGTATTTCAGATGAGCTGACCTTGTTTAAGGAAAAATTATCTTCTCGGTTGAATCAATGTGTTGGTGAACAGGAAAAAGGGACTTGCCCAAGCTGAGGCAATTGCTTTTGTTGTTACAGCAAGATAAATTGAGAAAGAAATATAATTCTTGTTTTGCTAAGCCTTTTTTTAATTTTTTTTAACCTTTGTTTATTTTTGAGACAGAAAATGAACAGGGGAGGGTCAGAGAGAGGGAGACACAGAATCTGAAACAGGCTCCAGGCTCTGAGCTGTCAGCACAGAGCCTGATGCAGGGCTTGAACTCACGGACCGTGAGATCATGACCTGAGCCAAAGTCGGCCGCTTAACCGACTGAGCCACCCAGGCACCCCTTGTTTTGCTAAGTCTTTTGACAGTCTTTTCCCATTGTTACCTGCTTTATATTTAGATAGTTGATATTTTTGACCTTATCTCAACTTCACTTCCTTTTTTCAAACGTTCTATAGTCTTTAAAACCAGGGTCTGTAATACTTTTCCTGTATAGCTTTTTCTGACCTTTCTAGTCCAAATTGAACTTTTCTTTCATGATGAATTAAACATGGCCACAAATAGTTTGACTAGTCCTCACCATGTGGAGTACTGAGGGGAAACGAGAGTCCCGTGTTTCCCTTCTTCAAGCTGGCTGGTTGGTCTCTATGACTTCTCTGGTCTATTGAACATGGCAAAAGTAACATTGTGTGAGTTTCCAAATCCAAACCACAAGAGCATCTTCTTCCTTCCTCCTCGTTCTTGCAAGACAGACTCCAGGAAAGACGTGTGACTACTTTGAGATCAACATGCTGTGAGAAGCCCAAACTGCATAGAGGGACAGGAACAATGAGATGCCAGGTGGAGAGAGGCCAAAGAGCAGGAAGGTGCTACATTTGTGACAGTCTCTTCTTGGAGCCTTAGGCAAGGTCAGTCCCCAGCTGAGTACTGTGCAGTGACCCCAGCTGATACTCCGTGGAGAAGAATTGGCCAGCTGAGCCCCGCCCGAACTCTTGGCCCACAGGATTGGGAGATAGCGCTGTCACTTTAATCCACTAAATTTTAGGGTAGCTTGTGTCACCACAGTAAATTATCCAACAGTCTCCTCTGAACTCATACTGTCCCTAGGATTAATTTGACAATTAATAATTTATAGCTTTGTGACTTGACCTTCATTGTTGGCTTCAAGTTACATTTAAATATTTTATTAGTATTCAACTGGTTATGTGATTATATCTTCTTTCCCAACTATATTACAACTCTTCTCAGTACCTCAAAATAGTTCTATACATCTTTGTGTTTCCTGCAGTATCTTAAAAAAAATAGTTACTGCTAGTGTGCTCTGTTTTTTACTTCTTAGAGAATCAGTTAGGAAATACACTTTTTTCCTTTTTTTGCTAAAACTTGTGTTTGTAGAATAATGCTATAAAATCTTTATTTTTTTTTTCTTTAGGATATAAGCTGTTGTTGAGTGAAAAGTATATGACAGGATCCTAGAAAGGTATGAAAATGAGAATGACAGGGGGAGGGGCCTGGGTGGCTCAGTCAGTTGGGTGCTCGACTCTTGGTTTCGGCTCAGGTAATGATCTCACAGTTTATGAGTTAGAGGCCTGCGTTGTGCTCTGTGCTGACAGTGCAGAGCCTGCTTGGTATTCTATCCCTCCCTCTCTCTCTCTGCCCCACCCCCACTTGCCCACACTCTCTCCCTCTCTCCCTCTCTCCCTTTCAAAATAAATAAATACAGGGGCGCCTGGGTGGCGCAGTCGGCTAAGCGTCCGACTTCAGCCAGGTCACGATCTCGCGGTTCGTGAGTTCGAGCCCCGCGTCAGGCTCTGGGCTGATGGCTCAGAGCCTGGAGCCTGTTTCCGATTCTGTGTCTCCCTCTCTCTGTGCCCCTCCCCCGTTCATGCTCTGTCTCTCTCTGTGCCAAAAATAAATAAAAAACGTTGAAAAAAAAATTTTAAAAAAACAAAATAAATAAATACATAAATATAGAAACACATAAAGTGAGAATGGGAATGTGGGTTACCTCTTTTGGAAGGCGCTATTTAATTTTTAAAAATTTTTATTGAAGAAAAACATTATATCAAACAGTAATACACGAGAGGGAAGGATGTAATATGTTTACCTGTATCACTCAACAAACCACAATTTCTGTCTTTGTCAATCTGACAGTTGAAAACAGCATGCATTTACAGTTTATATTTGTTTTATTGTAAGTTGGGGTGAGCATTTTTAATATGTGAAAATGTAATGTACAAGCATTGTTGCAAACAACAAAATTCTGTCTCAGTCGTTGAAGCAGAAAAACAAGCATTTAAAACTTGTCAGGTACTTCTTGGGATTGTTGAAAAAATAGACTCAAGGTAAACTTTGAGGAACACCAGAATTCATGGAGAGCACTGATGCCTGCCCCATCAAACACGAAGGCCAGGGACTCGGTACCCTGCGTCCACTTCTGCCTCCATCCCTGAGGCCTCTTGCGTGTCAGCAGCTGACCCTTGGCAATCCCTGCAGCCCCTTCACCAGCCAAGTGGGAGGGCTGTTCTGCTCCCCTCCGAATCGGTCGCTCACCTGGGAGTGTAAGGCCAGAGCATGAGCCTGACTAGCTTCCAGAGACCCTGAGTGTTTGAGAGAAGACAGGATTCCTAATGTGGAACTCTCCCTAAATACAGAAGCGTTTCCCAAATACAACCAGGGGCCCTGAATATGTCAAATATCCACTCCAGTCCTCCTCACTGTGACAGGCAAACTTTCTTCATCCTGATTCTTTAAAACAACAGCAGATGCTCCCCAACTTGATATGCCTTGTACCCACTTAAATGCAGACATGCCATCCAACCCACAGAGAGAACCTGCCCCACTAGAAGAGGAAGTTGGATCCCTGCCTTGTACAGATGCACATTCTCAGGCCCTGGGACAGGAGCTCGTAGTGTGTGCATTTGACATATGCTTTTGTACAATTTGCTGAAGTAAACACTGTAACTGGAATTATTTAATATGACCACTTATTTCTACTCCAACTGCTCTTGTATCTCACTGTCCCACAAGTCAGATGGCATGCTGGGTGTGTTTCTGGGATCCCCTTAAGAGCAAGTTGAGTTAAGGATACATTTCATAGGGCTTTATTATAATATAGTTTTCTGTTTTGCGGTCCCTTTGGTACAGAGACAAGTTATTGCTAGCCACCCAGTTTAGAAATGGCTTAAAGGTATACAGACTTCTTGCTGTGTGACCCAACTAGCACTGTGACTGAGTCAACTCTCTGGGCATCTTGACATAAACGTGAACAATCAAAGACCAGATCCTGATATCATATTGTCACTTGGCACCAGAAATAAGTTGATAGGGAGGAAAAAGGATGCCATAGCCAAACCAAAAGTGTATTGGACTGAATTGTATCCCCCCTAACCCCCCACACACCAAATTCATATGGTGAAGCTCTAATCCTCAGTACTTTAGAATGTGACTGTATTTGGAGATAAGCCTTTAAAGAGGTAATTAGGTTACATGAGGTCATATGGGTTGGCCTAGAATCTAATATGACTAATCTTGGACCTAATCCAATATTGAATCCTTATAAGAAGAGGAAGAGATACCAAAGGAAGCGTGCATGCACACACACACACACACACACACACACACACACACTCAGAAAAGGCTGTGTGAGGACACAAAGAGAAGGCAGTCATCTGCAGGACAAGGAGAGAGGCCTGGAGAATCCAAGTTTGCTTCCATCATTTGTCACTGTCTATTTAGTTTTTGGTAATAACTTTTCCCAGTGTGCCTTCTGTCTTGTGACATTACCACCAAGAATTATTTGTTATATAGCCAAATTAACCAGTCTTTTTAAAAAAGGGCTTTTGATACAGAGAAAGACAGATACCATATGGTTTCACTCTTATGTGGATCCTGAGAAACTTAACAGAAACCCATGGGGGAGGGGAAGAAAAAAAAAAGAGGTTAGAGTGGGAGAGAGCCAAAGCATAAGAGACTCTTAAAAACTGAGAACAAACTGAGGGTTGATGGGGGGTGGGAGGGAGGGGAGGGTGGGTGATGGGTATTGAGGAGGGCACCTTTTGGGATGAGCACTGGGTGTTGTATGGAAACCAATTTGACAATAAATTTCATATATTGAAAAAAATAAAATAAAATAAAAGTAAAAATAAATAAATAAATAAATAAAATAAAATAAAAAAGGGCTTTTGTTTCTGTCATACCTAGAAAGGCCTTCATTGCTTTAAGGAAAAAATAAAGACATCCTATGTTTTCTTCTAGTATTTTTTGCTTTCTCTTTTTTATGTTTGAAATTTAAGTTAATGTAAATGTTGATCTCTATAAATGTAAAATTATTATAAAAATTTATGGTAATAATTATGACTTACCTTCCTGTCATTTTCAGATATCTTGTACTTTAGAATTTTATGTCATCTCTGCATTTGGGCAATAAACTAACCAATCATTTAAATGAATTGTTTGTTATTTGTTTAATATTCCTGATTCTTTCTCATATTTCAAGTTACCTTAAGGAAGTGGCAATGTCTAGTTAAGAGGATGGGTGGGGGGAGAGGCTAACCAAATACATGAATAAGAAGGAGAATTAAATAACCTGAATATCTGAATATGCACCTGAATATATACCTGAAAGTAGAAAAGATTCTGTAACTGGACTGAGTCTCAAGAGATCTAGCTCATGTTCACATTTTAGAGACAAAGCAATTTATAAAAGGCAAAATTGAAGATCTCAAAGCCTTTATCCCTAAAATTTTATCTCAACCTTTACAATGTTGGGGGGAGATGGAGAGGGAGAATATTGTTCACTATAAATGATTTCAGAGTTTCAATTATTTTTAATTTTCTTTAATTGATTTGGAGATAGAGAGAGAATGTGTGTGTGTGTGTGTGTGTGTGTGTGTGTGTGCGTGCGCATGCGTGCACTTGAGGGAGGGGCAGAGAGAGAGAGGGAGAGAGAGAATCCCAAGCAAGGTCCATGCTCAGTACTCAGCACAGAGCCTGACATGGGGCTTGATCTCATGACCATGAGATCATGACCTGAGTGAAAATCAAGAGCCGGAAGCTTAATTGACTGAGCTGCCCCAGGCACCCCTACAATTTCAGTTTTTATCCAAATGTTTGACTTTATGCAAAGAGTCTTATCTCAGAATAGAACCAATATATTACTTCCCATGACATTTTAACTGTTTTGTTAGTTTTTTTCAATAAGAATTAAAAGTTAGATAAAATGAATTCATCTCATTCTCTACAAAATAGTTAGATAAAATGAATTCTCTAACAAAAAGTTAGATAAAATGAATTCATCTCTATAACTAGATAGTTGCCCATTTGTAGTGATGTCCTTGTTTTTTTTTTCATTAAACCGTTACAGAGAAAGCGTGCTCTATTTTAGTTTTAACAAACTGTGAGGTGCTCTATAAAGGTCTTTTTGAAGATGTGGCATAATCAATAAATAGTAACTCTGGTTTGTGTTCTGATGCAAAGCAGCTTTGTATTCACCCTGGAAGATTAATGGTTGCTAAGGAGAGTGTTTATCTGATAAATGTAGGTTTTGTTTGGTAAGGAACCTTTGAAGAAGTTTAGTTTTTCTCAGTGTAGAGAATCAGCAAAAATGGAGAGAGCATGTGAAAAAAGAAAGCTCTGTGTGTGGATGAGACAGCCTTGCATATTCACACTGGTTAAAAGGATATTTGAAGGCAGTAGTTTTGAGTCATAGCAGTACCACCTAATCTTTTGGTGAATTTAGAAGTAACTACCCCTCCAAATTTCAGTTTCCCTTCCTTTAAAACAGGGGGATAGTACACATCTGTCAAATGTTGTTGAGATAAAAGTTTTGGCAGTATTGCAAACTATAAAATAGAATATTTGGATGTTTGTTGTAGTGATTTTTGTTGTTACCACTATTATTGTTATAGATTACACAATTATGGTATTTTTTGTCTTGAGGATCTTTTGTGCAAAAATGCATCCAATTTGGAGCTGTGTTGTGTTGTGCACTGTAGCTGAGAATAAATGTTACCAAGTCACTCTAGTGGATTAAGGAACAGAATTTATTGACAGGGGCGCCTGGGTGGCTCAGTCGGTTGAGCATCTGACTTCAGCTCAGGTCATGATCTCAAGGTTTATGAGTTCAAGCCGGGCATTGGGCTCTGTGCTGATAGCTGGGAACCTGGAGCCTGCTTCAGATCCTCTCTCTCTCTCTCTCTCTCTCTCTCTCTGCCTCTCCCCTGCTCATGCTGTGTCTCTCTCTCTCTCAAAAATAAATAAAAACCTGGGGCGCCTGGGTGGCTCAGTCGGTTAAGCGTCCGACTTCGGCTCAGGTCACGATCTCGCGGTCCGTGAGTTCGAGCCCCGCGTCGGGCTCTGGGCTGATGGCTCAGAGCCTGGAGCCTGCTTCCGATTCTGTGTTTCCCTCTCTCTCTGCCCCTCCCCCGTTCATGCTGTGTGTCTCTCTCTGTCTCAAAAATAAATAAACGTTAAAAAAAAATTAAAAAAATAAATAAAAACGTTAAGAAAAAGAATTTATTGGCAAACCTTACAATGGATGTGATCACCAGAAAGAAAGACATAAGCCATCCAATACCTCCTCTTAATTAGCACAACACCCCTGAGGAGGCCTGCTGGTGCCAGAGTCCTCCACCAGACACACAACGTAGGTTTGGCATTCAAGGAACTGTACCTCACTGTTGATAGAGAGCAGCCTTTTTGATGGAGTTTGTGGCCAACACATACAGGCATGGTAGAGAAATATCAGCTGCCAGCATGCTGTGACCTTGGTGCCCGTGCAAAGCGAGATTTAGACACAGCAGCTTTGTGAGGGACCGAAGGAAGAAAAGCAGCACCAGAGTAAAGAGAATTGTGTAACGTTGAATTTAGAAGCAGATCTCCAGGTCCCCACCTGAATTGTACATTGTTGGGCAAATGCTCCTCTCCCAGCCTCAGAGAAAACGGAAAAGAGTAAAACTGGTCTTTAGTCTTGATCTGCAGACTTGAGGGTGTGGGTACTCAGGACTGGACACATAATTTTGGGGGCCCAGAGCAAAACTCAGATGCAGGCCCGATGTTCAAAACTCGCTAATTTTGAGAGGACTACCATAGAGAATTAAACCACGTGTAGGGCTGTTATTAGGACTCAGGGTAACTTTACAAGTTGGTTCTGCCTCCTATATAGCTGGCTGCGTGGGTACTTTACTGAAAATAGTAAGATCGGTGTCCACACGCACACTGAATGCTGGATGCTAAGACCTCTTTTATTTACTTTTTTTTTTAAATTTTTTTTTTCAACGTTTTTTATTTATTTTTGGGACAGAGAGAGACAGAGCATGAACGGGGGAGGGGCAGAGAGAGAGGGAGACACAGAATCGGAAACAGGCTCCAGGCTCCGAGCCATCAGCCCAGAGCCCGACGCGGGGCTCGAACTCACGGACCGCGAGATCGTGACCTGGCTGAAGTCGGACGCTTAACCGACTGCGCCACCCAGGCGCCCCACTTTTATTTACTTTTTTAAAAATATTTTGGGGCACCTGGGCTGGCTCAGTCGGTCAAGCGTCCAACTTCGGCTCAGGTCATGATCTCACGGTTGTTTCAGCCGCGCATCAGGCTCTTTGCTGACAGCCCAGAGCCTGGAGCCTGCTTCGGATTCTGCGTCTCCTCTCTCTCTATGCCCCTCTCCGCTCATGCTTTGTCTCCCTCTCTCTCTGTCAAAAATAAACATGAAAAAAATTTACATTGTTTAATTTAACTAAAGTTGACACATAATGTTACATTAGTTTCAAGTATACAACAGTGATTTTATAACTATATGGTATGGTCACATGACCATCTGTCATCATAGGATGCTATTATAGTATCATTGACTACATTCCTTATGCCCTACCTTTTATTCTCATAAATATCATAATAAAAATCCTCAGATTAAAAGATGATATTGTATCTATGAAAAAAGAACAAGCTGTTATGAAAAAAGAACATTTAAGGGGAAAAAAGATCAGATTTTAAAACATGATAAAAGCAACGAAAGGAGTTTGGGAACATAAAGTTGAGGAAAATCTCACAGAAAGTAGAGCAGAAAGACAAAGAGATGGCTGTAAGAAGAGAAAAAAGATAGTATTATATAATTAGTCCAGGAGGTCCAATAGCTAAATAATAGAGAAAATGGAGACAATCGACAGCAAAATAATTCAAAAATTGGGTAAAACTGAAGGAAATGGCAAGCTGAAGGTTTCCACTAAGTTCCTGGTTGAATGAAAATACACCCCTCCTGTATAGCTGGAAAATACCAAGGCACATCTCTGTGAAATTTCAGAACACTGTGGATAAGAAGAAAATCCTATAGGTTCCATAGAAGGGGATATGGAACTGGTCAAAAAATAGAATGGCTTTAACATTCTTAACAGAACAGAAACACCTCCAAAATTCTGCAGGGAAATGTTGTCAAGCTAGAGTTGTAGGCCCTGTCAATTAATGTCAATTAAATATGAGGACAAAAGAAATGTATGTTAAAGTATGAACTATCTCAAAAAAATCATCCCCCGTGCATACTTTTTCTCAGCAAGCTACTGAAGAAAGTTCTCAAAAGTAAGAGAGTAAATCAAATTAAAGGGGAAAACATGGGAACAGGAAGGGAGCTCTTAAGATGAGAAAATATTGCAAAAAATATACTCATCAAAGCATACTGAATAGTAGCAATGAAAGTGTGATTTATTTTCTTACTTTAATTAGAAATCCTATAGTAATCTGTTGTTGAATGGAATTTTTGTTGCTAATTTTTGTTAGTTTCTCTTTTCATATTAAATCTTCTCCTTGCGTGTTGGGTGATGTTGAATTGTTTATTCTTGTTTAAGATTGTGGGAATTAAAAGTTTATTTTAATCACTCTGAGCACATATATGGGACTTTTCTGACTTTGAGCTTCACTTGAAGGTTCTTTTTCTTTTTTTTTTTTAAGGTTTTATTTTTAAGCAATCTTTACACCCAAAATGGGGCTCAAACTCACAACCCCAAGATCAAGAATCACATGCTGTACAGACTGAGCCAGCCAGGCATCCCCACTTGAAGATTATCTTAAATGTTTTTGAGGAATCTTGGGCTGGTTGTACATACCTGAAAATATGGTTTTTGATAGATACCCATAATTATACAAAGGAAGTTTTCTTTTATTCCTAAATTACTGAAGGTTTTTTGTACTTAATGAATACTTTTGAATCAATCTCTCATGATAAGTTACTTTTAAAAGTAGAATTTATTTATTTATTTATTTATTTATTTATTTATTTATTTATTATGCATACATGCATGAGCTGGAGAGGGGCAGAGAGAGAAAATAAGAGAGAGAGAGAGAGAGAGAGAGAGAGAGAGAGAGAATCCTCAGCAGGCTCCATGTTCAGCATGGAGCCTGATGCCGGGCTCAATCCCTTGAACCTGGGATCATGACCTGAGCCAAAATTAAGAGTCTGATGCTTAACCAATTGAGCCACCCCGGCTCCCCAAAAGTAGAATTTAAAAAGAGATCGCACTGAATTTACTGATTGATTTAGGGAAGGTTGACAACTTTGTAATGTTGATTCCTCTTTATTTGGTTGTCTCCATTTTATGTAGTCTGAGGAAATGTTTACTTTTCCTTCATGTAAATTTTACACGATCTTAGTTAAATACTTCTTAAGTATGTAATTCATAGCATTGTTTTGTTTTTGTCATTGTTAAGGTTTGGGTTTTTTTTTTTTTTTTTTAAGTAGGCTTCATGCCCAGCATAGAGCCCAACACAGGGTTTGAACTCACCATCCTGAGATCAAGACCTGAGCTGGATCAAGAGTCAGATGCCCAACTGACTGAGCCCCCCAGGTGCCCTTAAAGGTCTTTTAAAACAAATGTTTGTATTTTGTTATTTCTATAAATTTTAAAAAGTGGGTTGGACACAGAGACTGGTGGGAGGGCTGGGGGAAGAGACCCAAGCCTAGAAAAATCGCTGACTAATGGAGGGTGGCCTAGGAGGGGGTGGTGCACAGGTGCCGGCTGGGGTCAAAGCACCTGAGTACAAGCAGAATGGGCTTTGAGCTCATGAAGAAGCTGGGGTCTGTACTTCCTGCCAGGGGCCCTACCCAACATTCCAGGGGCAGGGGTTACGCTTTGCAAAGGAGGAAACTGAGGCCCAAGGAATTTGGGTATCTTTCCTAAAGTCGCAAAGCTGAGTCCAAACCACACTGGGACTCTGTCACTAGAAGAATCTTTCTGGTCCTTGTTTCCTCATTCTGTCCTCCCAGCTTCCCAGTAAGCACACAGACCCCAAACCACCCTTGACACCTTGAGCCATGCTGTGCATTCCAGAGCACCCCACTTACCCACCCCTCTACTGTCCCTGGCATTGCTGAGCAGCCTGTGGTCTGTGGAACTGGCCCCATCCTCACCCTGGTCCCGGAGCTGCCGCAGGAGCTCCCGCTACTGACCTGGGCTACACAGCCCTATCTGGCCTGCTCCTGAGCCTGCTGTCCCACCCACTCTGAGCTGGTCGGGGGAGCGCTCCCCGGGCGGCTGCGGTCCCTGCACGCCTCTGCCCTGCTCCCTCTGGCTGCTAGCCTAATGGGTGTGCTGCAGGCAGGCCTCAGGGTACCCAGTGCAGCTGGTGGCCACGGCCATATGCCTGTCCACCTGGTCACGCTGGGCGGGGCAGGGTTACTACTCTAGACAGCCACAGTGGCTGCTGCCATGGCTACATGCTCAACAACAAGCCCCCCTTCCTGCAGCTCTTCTGTGGCTTCCTTGTTGGCCTGGTCTATGCAGACAGCGCTTTCCTGTGGCTGAAGCTCTCTGAGCTGTGGCTGCAAGCACTGCAGAGAGCATCTTGTGCAGGGCCCGGGCAGGGTGCCCTTAGACTCCTTCTTACCTCGGGTGGCCTGGCGGCGCTGCCCGTCACCCACCCCGGTGGAGGGAGGCCTCCAGCCCCTGGACCTCCTTACATGGCCTCCCCTAGCCTCAGGCCCCACAGTGAAGGCTCAGCCCAGCCCCCGCCAGGCCTGGAGACAGTGCAGCAGACCTGGGAGGGCTCCTCCGAGGTGGGCCCGGCCTGGGCCCCACTGTGGGCAGACCCGGAGGAGCAAATGCTGCAGGTGGGGATCCAGCCCTCACTCCTTGGGCGGGAGAGGGGACAGCCCAGGGTGCCGAAAGCCCCCTATGGCTGCCCAAGTCCTCCATCCCCTCTCTGCAGACACAGCAGCTGGAGCACACGGGCTTCCTCACCGGCAGGCAGCAGCGGCAATGGCAGCCACAGGCCACCTGGAGGGCGCCATGTCACTCCTGGTGGGCGGGGGAAGGTAGCACTGAGGCCCTAGTGACTCAGGGAAGAAGCTGCTTGCCCACCCCCGGGGCCCTGGTCCTCCCTAGCACATGTAAGCCTTCGGGTGACGAGAGGCTTGGCCTGTGGGTGAGTAGTCCGAGCCCCAGACCTGTCTCCGGACAGCCAGACAAGCAAATAAGCAGGGCAGGGTAGAGCAATGGTGGGAGTCTGAGCCCGTTGGTCCCCACAAGCTGGCAAAGAGAGTCTGGAGAGGTTTGCCACAATGGTGGAGTCAGGTAGGAAGTCCACCTGCCGCAGCACCTGAAAGAGCGTCGCTGACCTCTGTCCCCTGGTGGTATCCTCTCCCGGGCCTCAATAAGCTGCGCGGAGATACCTCCGCATTTTGCAGGACCCAGTGCAGAATGTAAACGTGGGGGCCTCTGTTCTAAAAGGAAGTCCCGTTACAAATACTAAACCATAAAGTTGTTACCTTTCTTCTGCGGTCTCTCTCTTGACTTCTGTCTTTTCTCCTTGGTATCTAATGTTGTTCTAAGTAGAAGAAAAAAGTTGTAATTATTCGAAAGAATCACACCATTTATATTGTTCAATACCAGATTAGATGCAAATGTAAGAGCATTTAACTCAGATGCAGACTCACTGAAATGACAGAATATAATTACTACCTATAAAATACTGTCATGTCTTTACAAAATATTTTGTTTGCAATAAGGATTATATAACAATCAAACTTTAGAAACTATTAAGATAATGTCTTATATTTAAAGTTAAGCAAGCATTTTACTTTAGAATATTATCAGAAATAGCTCAGTGAATATATAGCAAAATCTTTTTAATTAGCCACATCTCATTCATTTTCCCTTTCTTTCTTTCTTTCTTTCTTTCTTTCTTTCTCTTTCTCTCTCTAAAAATTTTATTTATTTATTTATATATTTCTAGGGCTAAACATATTTATTATTTATTATTTATCTATTTATTTTAAGTTTTTTAATTTTAATTTTTAAAATTTACATCCAAATTAGTTAGCATATAGTGCAACAATGATTTCAGGAGTAGATACCCCTTAGCCTTAATGCCCCCTAATGCCCCTTATCCATTTAGCCCATCCCTCCTCCCACAACCCCTCTAGTAGCCATCTGTTTGTTCTCCATATTTAAGAGTCTCTTATGTTTTGCCCCCCTCCCTGTTTTTATATTATTTTTGCTTCCCTTCCGTTATGTTCATCTGTTTTGTATCTTAAAGTCCTCATATGAGTGAGGTCATATGATTTTTGTCTTTCTCTGACTGACTAATTTCACTTAGCATAATACCGTCCAGTTCCATCCAGGTAGCTGCAAATGGCAAGATTTTTTCTTTTTGATTGCCGAGTAATACTCCATTGTACAAATATACCACATCTTCTTTATCCATTCATCCATTGATGGACATTTGGGCTCTTTGCATACTTTGGCTCTTGTTGATAGTGCTGCTATAAACATGGGGGTGCATGTGTCTCTTCAGAACAGCACACCTGTATCCCGTGGATAAATGCCTAGTAGTGCATTTGCTGGGTCGTAGGGTAGTTCTATTTTTAGTTTTTTGAGAAACCTTCATACTCTTTTCCAGAGTGGCTGCACCAGTTTGCATTCCCACCAGCGGTGCAAAAGAGATCCTCTTTCTCCGCATCCTTGCCAACATCTGTTGTTGCCTGAGTTGTTAATGTTAGCCATTCTGACAGGTGTGAGGTGGTATCTCATTGTGGTTTTGATTTGTATTTCCCTGATGATGAGTGATGTTGAGCATTTTTTCATGTGTCAGTTGGCCATCTGGATGTCTTCTTTGGAGAAGTGTCTATCATGTCTTTTTGCCCACTTAAAGATTTTATTTTTTTAAGTAATTTGTCCACCCAACGTGGGGATCGAACTCACAACCCTAAGATCAAGGGTCGCACGTTCCACTGACTGAGCCTGCCAGGTGCCTCAGTCCCATTTTGACTTTAAAAGCAATAGTATTTGGCACTTTCTGGAGTACTTTCAAATAACTGGTTATGCCCACCTGTGACCCCACACAACCTATGTTTCCTATTTCAACAAAGCCTTTATCTTTGAAGTGGAGTAGTGTGAGATCAGATATTGTTGTTCCCCAGGGAAGTGAAATTCTAGACACTCATCATTCAGTTTCACCTTTCTGATCAACTCAGGTTTATAAACAGGAAGAAAGGGTAACATCTTATATACACAGAGGAAGAGAAAGGCAGAAGAGAAGATAAACTCTTGCCAATTTCTTACTCCAGAACCTCCTCGGTGGAATTTGCTTTCTTCCACGAGTTGAGCTGTTCCAGTGACTTTATATACATTTCCAGTAGAATTAGGACTTGACTGGGTTAGCATCTCTGCTCTCAGTGTTATTGTTTACTTGACGGCAATAGACAAATGTTTCTCTAAAATTTGAACTTCTCAAAGTTCCAAATAGAATCTGGTCCTAAATATGTACAGTTGTGTGTGTGTGTGTGTGTGTGTGTGTGTGTATGTGTGTATGTGACATATGAATCCTGATCATTCTCTATTAGGTAGGATCTATACTTTATATATCTAATACCAATTTCAAGGAGAGTAAACACAAAACAATTTTATCAAACCTAAATGATTTAACTTTAATATGTATATATATATTTATCAGATATATTTATCAGATTTATATATTTATATATTTATCAGATAGCTGTACTGCTACATTCTGTGTTATACATAAATGGACTAGAAATATAAAATGGTATTTTTCTCTGTATTCCCAACTAACAGGGAATTTCATCAACATTATATTATAATAATTTCATGCTTTGGGGACACAGCTTTTAGTATTATTTCTTGTTCTCTATTTAATACCTTTTATTGGCTTGAGTTATAATTAATTATATAAAACACTTTAAAAATATTTTGCTTGTTATGTCTGCAGAAAAGAATATTCAGAAATTCTCAGTTAACAAAACACTAGTCCTCTCTTGGAATGGAAGTATATGAGATGCCCTTAAAATACATAAATTCATTCTTAATCGCTCTCACACACACGTATGCACACACATCTATATATCTAGATAAGATATCTAGTTATACACACCTATATAGGTTTATATATATATATTCATATATATTATTTCAAATTCATATACATGACCAAATTTTCAGTTAAAGTCTATATCCCCAAAAGTGTGATTGGAAAAGTCAGAAATATCTGACTGAAAGTATAAATTCTTTATAAAAAAGCAAAATTTAATGTATATTTAAAATATAAAATATGAAACCATATATACAACTTATACATTACCAGAGCATTTTGGAATGTGAACTGAAACTGTTGTTAAAATAGCAACATAATAATCCTGTCAAATAGCAGTGGCTGCTCCATTTAAGTCTAATTTTCCCAGTCTAGGATCAAACCTAAGTTTATTTCAATCTCTCTCATTCTCAAATCAAACTATACAGTAAAAAAAAGGCAAAACAAAAATGCACTGTAGTTTGAAAAGTGTATGTTAATGAAGCAGTAATATTGGTTGATTTTTAAAAGTATTTTACTAGAAAACAATTTCAAACCACTGAATTTAAAGACATCTAAAAATATAGCAAATGCAAGAAAGTACAATTTTAACACTGTAATCAGTTGTGGTTAATTTGATTTAAAAGCCAGGACTCTGGCTGTACAATGTTCTCCTTTAACATTCCTGTATTGTATTCAAGTCAGCATTGACTTTGAAATTTTTTTATGACTTCAGATTTTGTGTAGTTATTTTTCTTAGGCTTTTCTATTTTTAAAATTTTGTTATGGAATAATTTAGAACGATATTCCAGGTGACTCTTGTTGTGAGAATAAGTTTAACGGAGATGAGGTTCTAATGAGGGGTTTTTTCCCCTCATTGGAAACATTCTTTCTGCCACTATCACCCATATTTATTCAGCCTCCACAATTTGCTTTTTCTTATAGGCAACATGTTAATACAGTTCTTTCATGTGTACCATTGAATTTATAATCTAATTAATACAGAAGAGAAATTAATCAATAGAAATATAATTTTAAAACTCTTAATGCCTCAAAATTTTTCTAATTTTTAGTAAAACTGTTGAGGAACTCTAAAATGGAGATGTCAACATCTTTTCAAGGAAATGGTCAGTTTGCCGAACAAAGGTCAGCTCAGAAAATTTGCTGGTGTTTGATTTACAGGTGATGGAAGGAGACAGCAGTAAAATGTGATCCAGATCCAGAACCAGAAAAGACATTTGCTGATGCAATTCCAACTGGAGGTGTCACTCATGTTCTATTAGTAGATCAGTAGCTTACACTGGACTCATAGATGATTTTTTTGTGGTTGTGTGTTCATTTGTTTATCAACACATGACCACATCCCTCAGATGATGGCTCTCAAACCTAGGTGCACATCACCATCAGTTCTGGAAATGTCTCAAAATGCAGTTTTATAGTAGCATCCAATTCAGTCTACTGAATCAGAATCTTTGGAAGCAACACCTATAAATCTTTTCCTTCTGTCCATCCCTCTCCTCCTTTCCCATCCTTCCTTCCTCCCTCTCTCCCTCTTCTTCCCTTCAAGCATATTACAAAAACAAAAACCAGAGGTGCAATATAGAAAAGGAAAGAAATAATAAAGATAAATTAGTGTCAAAAAATCCTTACAAAAGCAAATATTCAAATAGTTCTGAGATTCTTTTTCAAGTGAAAAACATGATGGTTTATCCAGTTCATTTAAAAATTATACCAATAGTGGTCCCCACTATCATTTTCCTATAGTATGTTATTAAGATGGTTTAGCTGAAAGCGTAGTCTGACCATTGACTTATTTGCCTACTTAGGTTCCTATAATATGAATTCCCTAAAGGAAATTCAATAGTACCAAGCTTGTCCCTAATTTTGTTCAATTTACCCTGCCCCTTAATTGCTCCCACTGTCTAAAACACCCTTTCCCACCTTATTCAGCTCATGAATTCCTATTTATCTTTCTAGATGAAACTGGTACATTCAGTAGATAATTTAATGACTGAGTGCCTGTTTAGTACTAAGAGTTGTGATTGCACAGAAAATACAAAATGGAATTAGGCTTTGTCCCTTCACCAAGGATATTACTGTCTAGCTATTGAGAGTGATAAGTAAATAAACAGTTACAGCAGGTATGATAAGAATGATGCTAAGAACACTTTGCTAATGCAGCAAAGCAACATATAAACTGAACTGAAGGCCATACCAAGGTGAAGCAAAAGTACCATGTGTCTGTGCCCTGTTCTCGAACCTCTCCTCTTAATATTTTTATCATTTGAATGGAAACGTAGAAAATATTCTCAGCAAGGCTTGAGGGAAAGCAACACAGCAGATGGGAGATTTAATATACTAGAGAGTTGAAGCAAGATCCAAACTAATGTCAACAGTCTAGGTTGATGGTCCAAAATCAAGGTAATCGCACTGAACAAGGGAAAAATATAGTATGGGATGGGAGGCACTTATCTGGATGATATTTTTAACAGAACATATACAGATTTAAGAAGATAATTTTTACAAGTCCTCGCTGTCCTACAGCTGTCTAATATTTATTTAAAATTCAAAAATGCTTAAAATTAAGTAATGTATACATTAGAACTTTAAGAAAAGCAAAGGAACGGTAAGCATAAAATCCAGAATAGTGGTTACCTAAGAAAGAGGGGACAGGTGGAGAAATACAAATGCAACAATGATGGCAGTTGCACCAGCAACTGGTGTTGGCAAAGGGCAACCAGCATCAGGTGTATCAGAAATGTCTTGCTTCACAAATGGGGTACATCAGTGTGTGCGTGTGTGTGGATTATTTCAAAATTAAATTTGAAAATAACAAAAACTTACTCTAATTGTATCCATTCAACTAGGAAATCAGAATCACTAGGAGAAAAATATATATAATTTGCTCCAGAGAATTGGGCAACTGTGGGAGCTGGTTGAGCACCCCTGGTGATGTGGTTGTTGCTGCTTCTCATGCTGATGCATAAAGTCTGCTAGGAAGGCAGTCAGGAAGGGAAGATAGCTGGAAACTGGAGGAGACCAAGGGGAAATTGGAAGCCAGAGGCACAAGACTGAACCCCAAGAGGACAGACTGAAACCATGTTAGTTTATTTGCCTTGGACCTTTTTGACAAAGGTATTCTGCAAGATTTCCAGGGTCCTCTGTTCACAGAGGTAACAAATACACCTGACTGAGGAATAAAAGAAACCAAACTTGGATCCAGGGCAAACTAGGGCGCTTGGCAGACCCAGCTGCTACTTCACCCCAAGGAGGTGATTCACAGATTGGAAACGACATGTGTGAGCTTGGAAACAGCTGTTGCTTCCCCTCTGCTTCCAACTCTCCCAAGTACCTCCCCTGTGGTCCGCCCTACCATACGACAAAGGGAATGGAAAACGTAGTTCAGCACGGTTTACACAATAGTGACGAACGGTTGACATACCAGGCTGTTTTAAAAGAAGGCATCTCATTTGTTAACTGCATTTGGCAGACAGTATCTAATTCAGTTCTGAGTATTGCATTTTAAGAGGGTCTTGTAGAAAATGTTATGGGATCTGAAGATTTATTCATAACATCTAAAGAAGGAAGGTTCTGATGATTCTTCAGATTTTTAAAGAACTCTCATGTGGAAGAGGCAATAAGTTTGTTTGGTTTGATGCAGAGAATCAGCAATTAAAATGTTACAGGAAGGTAGACTTTTAGTTCAATTTAAAGGCTAAAAATCCCTGTATTTATTTATTTATTTATTTATTTATTTATTTATTTATTTATTTATTCATTTATTTATTTATATGTTTTTAAAAGAATGAAACGAATTTTATTTATTTTAACAGACCCAGAGTGTATGCGCACGTACACAAGTAGGGGAGGGGCAGAGAGAAGGAGAGACAGGAGCCCAAGCAGGCTCCATGACATCAGTGCAGAGCCCGATGCAGGGTTCAAACTCATAAACTGTGAGATCGTGACCTGAGCTGAGATCAAGAGTCGGACACATAACCGAATGTGCCACCCAGACTCTCCAAGGCTAAAAATCTCTTTAGACTGCAAATTCTACAAAAGCGGAAAATAGTGTGTGTGTTTGTGTGCATATGCTTTTCACTTCCAATGTTCAGTACGTATTTGCATATGTGTAAAGTGATAAAAAAATGTTTGTTGGATTAGTAAATTAATTAATGGACAATGGAGACAATTTTCTAACAAATAAAATTGAACTAGCTAACTGCGAAATGGACTATGTACATATTACATAATTCCCACTTGACCACGGCAGAGTAAACACGCCATCTCTTCATAAGCATATGTTCTTTCAAGGTTGTAAAAATCAAGTAACAGGAAAGTTTAGAAACATAAGCAATCTCCATAAAAGAGTCATAAAATCTCAGATCTTTGAGAAATTACAGTTTAGTAAAATCATAAAAATAGCACAATGACTAAAAATATTTTATACTTCCTTGGGCAGCTTGAATGTGTCTACTGGATTATAAAACTAGGTGGAGGGTAAAGGTTTCCATTCTCTCTGGTAATAACGTCTGTTAGTTCCATATGCAATAATAGACAAAAATACAATTTCATTTTTCATTTACTTTCAGGGGCTTGGAAGTCACCAATCATTTGAATGTGACTAGTTCTACTTCACAGATAGAAACACCGAGGAGACAAAATAGTGATCACTTGGGAATGTTTATGGTTTTGCATATAGATACCTGGCATCCTTTGAGCAATATATATATGAATATATATTCACTAATATTTGCATCACAGGGAGCCTGTGTCTCTCCCGGTGACCTACGGGTGCAATAAGAATACCAATCAATTCTCTTTAAAACCCAAGGATTTCGAAATGTTTGCATTGTTTTATGGAGTAGTCCCTTTCCTTTTTTTCTACTTTTGACTTTGTACGGGAGGGGGAAAATTCCTTTACTCTCTAACATTCTTTCAGTTGGTTTAGTAATTAAACTGACCTGAGACAGATTAGCAGGAGAAAAAGTTTTACTATGTGTACACAGAGGTCCAATAATGAAACTGAGACCCAAAGAAATGGCCAAGCCAGGTAATTTTTATACATTTTAGACATAGAGACAATAAATTTGGGAGGAATTGACAGGACAAAGAAAACAGTGTGGGAGTTTTAATTAGTAAGAAATTCTAAGTGGAATTGGGGCTGGGGTAGTAGATTAGCAAAAAGTAACAAAGTTGTTTCTACAGCTTTCTCTGCTTTAAACTCCCTATCTTCAGTGATAAGGATGTCATTTTACTGCTTAGTACATGGAGCGTACCTTTCACATGAGAGAATTATTTCCTGTCTCCAGGGAGACAGATGAGGGTCTGAACGTCCTTGTACTGGCTCTTTCCCAAGTAGCTTCAGCTCAAAATAATTAATACGCTATTGGGGCAGCCTGCCTTGGGTTCCTGGAGTTTTATCTTTTAAGTTTTGTAATTTATTTTTTCAATTTTTTTAAGTTTATTTATTTTCAAAGACAGAGAGAGAGAGAGAGAGCAGGAGCCAAGGAGGGACAGATAGAGGGGGAGACAGAGAATCCCAAGCAAGCTCTGCACTGTCAGCACAGAGCCTGATGCAGGGCTTGATCCCACAAACCATGAGATCATGACCTGAGTTGAAATCAATACTCAATTCCATTGATCTGGACTCTTGACCAACGGAGCCACCCAGGAGACTCATGACTCAACCATTCTATTCTATTTTATTTTATTTAAACTTTGTAATTTAACTTTATTTTTTTATTTTTTAAAATTTACATCCAAATTAGTTAGTATATAGTGAAGCAATGATATCAGTATATTCCTCAATGCCCCTTACCCATTTAGCCCATCCCCCCTCCCACAACCCCTCCAGCAACCCTCAGTTTGTTCTCTATATTTATCAATCTCTTTTGTTTTGTCCCCCTCCCTGTTTTTATATTATTTTTGCTTCCCTTCCGTTATGTTCATCTGTTTTTCTCTTAAAGTCCTCATAAGTGAAGTCATATGATTTTTGTCTTTCTCTGACTGACTAATTTCACTTAGCATAATACCCTCCAGTTCCATCCACATAGTTGCAAATGGCAAGATTTCTTTCTTTTTGATTGCCGAGTAATACTCCATTGTACAAATATACCACATCTTCTTTATCCATTCATCCATCAATGGACAGTTGGGCTCTTTCCATAATTTGGCTATTGTTGATAGTGCTGCCATAAACATGGGGGTGCATGTGTCCCTTCGAAACAGCACACCTGTATCCCTTGGATAAATGCCTAGTAGTGCAATTGCTGGGTCGTAGGGTAGTTCTATTTTTAGTTTTTTGAGAAACCTCCATACTGTTTTCCAGAGTGGCTGCACCCGCTTGCATCCCCACCAGCGGTGGAAAAGAGATCCTCTTTCTCCGCATCCTCGCCAACATCCTTGTCAACGTTGTTGCCTGAGTTGTTAATGTTAGCCATTCTGACAGGTGTGAGGTGGTATCTCATTGTGGTTTTGATTTGTATTTCCCTGATGATGAGTGATGTTGAGCATTTTTTCATGTGTTGGTTGGCCATCTTGATGTCTTCTTTGGAGAAGTGTCTATTCATGTCTTTTGCCCATTCCTTCACTGGATTATTTGTTTTTTGGGTGTTGAGTTTGGTAAGTTGTTTATACATTTTGGATACTAACCCTTTATCTGATAAGTCGTTTGCAAATATCTTCTCCCCTTCTGTCGCTTGCCTTTTAGTTTCGCTGATTGTTTCCTTCGCTGTGCAGAAGCTTTTTATTTTGATGAGGTCCCAGTAGTTCATTTTTGATTTGTTTCCCTTGCCTTGGGAGACAATGTTGAATAAGAAATTGCTGCGGGCAAGATCAAAGAGGTTTTTGCCTGCTTTCTCCTCAAGGATTTTAATGGCTTCCTGTCTCATCTCACATTGAGGTCTTTCATCCACTTTGAGTTTATTTTTTGTGTATGGTATAAGAAAGTAGTCCAGGTTCATTCTTCTGCATGTTGTTGTCCAGTTTTCCCAGCAGCACTTGCTGAAGAGACTGTCTTTATTCTATCAGATATTCTTTCCTGCTTTGTCAAAGATTAGTTGCCCATACATTTGTGGGTCCATTTCTGGGTTCTCTATTCAATTCCATTGATCTGAGGGTCTGTTCTTGTGCCAGTACTATACTCTCTTGATGATTACAACTTTGTAGTATAGCTTGAAGTCTGGGATTGTGATCCCTCCTGCTTTGGTTTTCTTTTTCAAGATTGCTTTGGCTATTCAGGGTCTTTTCTGGTTCCATACAAATTTTAGGGTTGTTTGTTCTAGCTCTGTGAAGAATGCTGGTGTTATTTTGATAGGGATTGCATTGAATATGTAGATTACTTTGGGTAGTATTGACATTTTAACAATATTTGTTCTTCCTATCCAGGAACATGGAATCTTTTTCCAGTTGTTTGTGTCTCCTTCAATTTCTTTCATAAACTTTCTATAGTTTTCAGTGTATAGATTTTTCACCTCTTTGGTTAGATTTATTCCTAGGTATTTTATGGTTTTTTGTGCAACTGTAAATGGGATTGGTTCCTTGATTTCTCTTTCTGTCGCTTCATTGTTGGTGTATAGGAATGCAACTGATTTCTGTGCATTGATTTTATATCCTGCAACTTTGCTGAATTCATGGAACAGTTCTAGCAATTTTTTGGTGGAATCTTTTGGGTTTTCCATATAGAGTATCATGTCATCTGCGAAGAGTGAAAGTTTGACCTCCTCCTGGCTGATTTGGATGCCTTTTATTTCTTTGTGTTGTCTGGTTGCAGAGGCTAAGACTTCCCAATACTATGTTGACTAACAGTGGCGAGAGTGGACATCCCTGTCTTGTTTCTGACCTTAGGGGGAAAGCTGTCAGTTTTTTCCCATTAAGGATGATATTAGCATTGGGTCGCTTGTATATGGCTTTTATCTTCTCGAGGTATGATCCTTCTATCCCTACTTTCTTGAGGGTTTTTATCAAGAAAGGATTCTGTATTTTGTCAAATGCTTTCTCTGCATCTATTGAGAGGATCATATGGTTCTTGTCCTTTCTTTTATTGATGTGATGAATCACATTAATTGTTTTGCAGATATTGAACCAGCTCTGCATCCCAGGTATAAATCCCACTTGGTCGTGGTGAGTAATTTTTTAATGTATTGTTGGATCCGGTTGGCTAATATCTTGTTGAGGATTTTTGCATCCATGTTCCTCAGGGAAATTGGTCTATAGTTCTCCTTTTTAGTGGGGTCTCTGTCTGGTTTTGGAATCAGGGTAATGCTGGCTTCATAGAAAGAGTTTGGAAGTTTTCCTTCCATTTCTATTTTTTGGAACAGTTTCAAGAGAATAGGTGTTAACGCTTCCTTAAATGTTTGGTAGAATTCCCCTGGAAAGCCATCTTGTCCTGGACTCTTGTTTTTTGGCAGATTTTTTATTACTAATTTGATTTCCTTACTGGTTATGGGTCTTTTCAAATTTTCTATTTCTTCCTGTTTCAGTTTTGGTAGTGTATATGTTTCTAGGAATTTGTCCATTTCTTCCAGATTGCCCATTTTATTGACATATAATTGCTCATAATATTCTCTTATTATTGTTTTTATTTCTGTTGTGTTGGTTGTGATCTCTCCTCTTTCATTCTTGATTTTACTTATTTGGGTCCTTTCCTTTTTCTTCTTGATCAAACTGGCTAGTGGTTTATCAATTTTGTTAATTCTTTCAAAGAACCAGCTTCTGGTTTCATTGATCTGTTCTACCGTTTTTTGTTGGTTTTGATAGCATTAATTTCTGCTCTAATCTTTATTATTTCCTGTCTTCTGCTGGTTTTGGGTTTTATTTGCTGTTCTTTTTCCAGCTCCTTAAGGCATAATGTTAGGTTGTGTATCTGAGATCTTTCTTCCTTCTTTAGGAAGGCCTGGATGTCTATATACGTTCTTCTTATGACCATCTTTGCCGTGTCCCAGAGGTTTGGGGTTGTGGTGCTACCATTTTCATTGACTTCCATATACTTTTTAATTTCTTCTTTAACTGCTTGGTTAGCCCACTCATTCTTTAGTAGGATGTTCTTCAGTCTCCAAGTATTTGTTACCTTTCCAAATTTTTTCTTGTGATTGATTTCGAGCTTCATAGCATTGTGGTCTGAAAATATGCACAGTATGATCTCGATTTTTTTGTACTTACTTAGGGCTGATTTGTGTCCCAGTATATGGTCTATTCTGGAGAACGTTCCATGTGCACTGGAGAAGAATGTATATTCTGCTGCTTTAGGATGAAATGTTCTGAATATATCTGTTAAGTCCATCTGTTAAGTGTCATTCAAAGCCATTGTTTCCTGTTGATTTTTTGATTAGATGATCTGTCCATTGCTGTGAGTGGGGTGTTGAAGTCTTCTACTATTATGGTATTATTATCAATGAGTTTCTTTATGTTTGTGATTAATTGATTTATATATTTGGGTGCTGCCACATTTGGCGCATAAATGTTTACAATTGTTAGGTCTTCTTGGTCTATAGACCCCTTGATTATGATATAATGCCCTTCTGCATCTCTTGATACAGTCTTTATTTTAAAGTCTAGATTGTCTGATATAAGTATGGCTACTCAGGCTTTCTTTTGTTGACCATTAGCATGATAGCTGGTTCTCCATCCCCTTATTTTCAATCTGTAGGTGTCTTTAGGTCTAAAGTGGGTCTCTTGTAAACAGCATATAGATGGGTCTTGTTTTCTTACCCATTCTGTTACCCTATGTCTTTTGATTGGAGCATTGAGTCCATTGACGTTTAGAGTGAGTACTGAAAGGTATGAATTTATTGCCATTATGATGCTCGTAGAGTTGGAGTTTTTGGTGGTGTTCTCTGGTCCTTTCTAATCTTTTGTTGCTTTTGGTATATCTATCTATCTATCTATCTATATCTATCTATATATATAGATACATAGATATATACCAAATTAAAATATACCAAATTAAAAATATACCAAATATACCAAATTAAAAAAAAAAAAAAAAAAATATATATATATATATATATATATATATATATATATACATTCTTTTCTCCCCTCAGAGAGTACCCTTTAAAATTTCTTGCAGGGCTGGTTTAGTGGTCACAAACTCCTTTAATTTTTGTTTGTCTGGGAAACTTTTTATATCTCCTTCTATTTTGAATGACAGCCTTGCTGGATAAAGAATTCTTGGCTGCATATTTTTCTCATTCAACACACTAAATATATCCAGCCACTACTTTCTGCCTGCCAAGTTTCTGTGGATAGGTCTGCTGCACACCTGATCTGTCTTTCCTTGTAGGTTAGGGACTTTTTTTTCCCTTGCTGTTTTCATGATTCTGTCCTTGCCTGAGTACTTTGTGAATTTGACTATGACATGCCTTGTTGATGGTCAGTTTTTGTTGAATCTAATGGGAGTCCTTTGTGCTTCCTGGATTTTGATGTCTGTGACTTTCCCCAGGTTAGGAAAGTTTTCCACTATGATTTGCTCACATAACCCTTCTACCCATATTTCTCTCTCTTCCTCTTCTGGGACCCCTATAATTCTAATGTTGTTCCTTTTTAATGAGTCACTGATTTCTCTACTTCTTAAATCGTGCTCTTTTGCCTTAATCTCCCTTTTTTTCTGCTTTGTTATTCTCTATAAGTTTGTCCTCTATATCGCTGATTCTCTGTTCTGCCTCGTCCATCCTTGCCGCCGCTGCATCCATCCATGATTGCAGCTCAGTTATAACATTTTTAATTTCATTCTGGCTATTTTTTACTTCTTTTATCTCTGCAGGAAGGGATTCTAATCTATTTTTGACTCCAGCTAGTATTCTTATTATCGTGATTCTAAATTCTGGTTCAGACATCTTGCTTGTGTCTGTGTTGGTTAAATCCCTGGCTGTCATTTCTTTGTGCTCTTTCTTTTGGGGTGAATTCCTTCGTTTTGTCGTTTTGAAGGGAGAAAAGGAATTAATCAAGTAGAAAATTGAAATTAAAAAAATTAAAATAAAAAATATTAAAATTAAAAATTAAAAACACACCCACACAAAAATCGAATAGATGATGCTAGATTCTAAGTGTGTTTTGGTCTGGGTGTAGAAAGTGGTTTGACAAATTAGAGAAACAAACAAACCTACAAGCAAACAAAAGTGGGGGGAGAGAAAAAAAGGAAATCGTTTGAGAATTTGAAAAAATGAATACACTAAAGTAGACTAAAATACACAAAAGTAGAGAATATAGCAGAAAAAATTATAGAAAAATATTTTTAATAAAAATTAAAAAGAAATATGATTTTTTTCATTTTCTGTATTTAAGAAAAAGAAACACGAAAAAGAGAAAAAAGAGAAAACAAAGAAAAAAGAAAAAACAAAAAAAAGAAATCGTTTGAAAATTTGAAAAAGTGAATAGACTATAGTAGACTGAAATAAAATGATGGGAGTAAGATAGAATTTGAAAAATTTACATAAAAGCAAAAAATATAGTAATAAAAATTAAATAAAAATATTTTTAAAAGAAAATGAAAGTAAAAACGAAGTTTTTCTCTTTCTGCATTACAGAAAAAGAAATGAAAAAGAGAATAAAAGAAAAAGAAAGAAAAAAGGAAATTGTTTGAAAATTTGAAAAGGTGAGTACACTGAAGTAGATTAAAATAAAATGATGGAAGTAAAGTAGAATTTGAAAAAATTTACACAGAAGTAAAAAATATGGTAATAAAAATTAAAGACAGATATTTTTAATAAAAATTGAAAATAAAAATGAGTTTTTTTCTCTTTCTGTATTCAAGAAAAAGAAAAGAATTATAAAAGAGAAAAAGGAAAAAGAGAGAGAGAAAAAAATGGAATAGATGAACCTGCTAACAGATTGAAGTCGGACTGAAATTGCTTCGTTTTCCCCTAGAGGTCAGTCCATGTAGCTGTTTATAGTCCATAGATTAAGCCGGGGGTGAGGTTTGCGTTCTTGAAGAGCGAAGTTGGCCCAGTTGGGCGGGGCTCGGTGTAACAGCTCTGCTCTCCTCTAGATGGCGCTGCTAGCCCACTGGGGTGGATTGTTGCGGTGCTCGTTGGTGCGCATGCGCGGGAGCGGTGAAAAATGGCGCCATCCAGCCACCCAGTCTGTTCTCCCGGATCAGTAATCGTGCACCGGTCCTCCGTCTTCAGCTCTCTTCCACTCTCCGCTTTTCCACTCTTCGTGACCAGACCCCAGGCAGTACCTCTCTCCTGAGCTTTGTCTCAGATGCGGCTGTTTTCCCCAGCCCCTTCCGAAGGACTGCGGCTTTGACCCACTCTGCCCCTCTGCGGGAGGGTCTCACCGAACAATGGCCGAATGAGCAATGGCCGAATGTCGGCTGCACCCAGGACGCCCGCTGGACCCTGCTGTTGCCGGTGCCCCGAGACTGCGGCCAGGTGCCAGCCTGCCCCCCAAAAAAATCACGAGACAGTGTAGCCTCAGCGTTTCAGGGACCATGGAAAATCGCAACACACATCTGGCACCAGGCTTCACCCTCAACAACCTTGCCCCAGCACCAGCGAATGTGGCTGCCTTCCGGGGTCTGCTGGGACCAGGTGGCTTCAACAGTCTCTACCAAATGTCCTTCCAGCAGTGGAACCGCTTTTCCCTGTGTGGCCCGAGAACCTCCCGGACCCCACTCTGTTCCTGGGGATTCACCTTTCCCACCAGAGCACCACCAGGTATGGAGCTGCGGAGTTGCAGCCTCTGCTCTCTCCCTGTTTACAGTCTCAATGGAATTTAAACCCTCTCCTTTCTCCTTTCTCCCTTTTTAGTTGAGTCCCTGCACTGTTTCGAGTTTTCCACTTTCTCTCCAGCTGCTTTTGGGGAGGGGTGCTTTTTCCGTATGCCCCCCCCCCCAAGTCTCCGTCCTCTCTCTGCCTGCAAAAGGAGGTCCCTACCGTTCGGGGCTTCTTGCTCCCCAAGTTCAGCTCTTCGTGTCGCGTACCTGCTGAATTCTGTGGTTCAGGTGGTGCAGATTGTTGTGTTAATCTTCCAATCGGTTTTCTAGGTGTGTAGGATGGTTTAGTGTTGGTCTGGCTATATTTCATGGACGCGAGACACACAAAAAGCTTCCATGCTGTTCCGCCATCTTGGCTCCTCCAACCATTCTATTTTAATTTGCACCTTTCACAAATGTGGCTGAAGAACACGCTGTGCTCTCTGGTCTTCTGTTTCGTTAACGCAGCGACTCTTTCATTCTGGGCTCAGCCTCCCCCTCATACTGTTAATAATGATATCTTCACAGGTCCTGCTTATTAGTTTAAATTACTCAGAAAACTTAATAATGTTGGCATTTTGCAGCATTAATGAATCACATTTTTAGACTTAGGTTTTCCGAGGTGTGTATATGAGACCACCCACAAAATTCCTGGTTTGTCAGGTAACACAGTAGAAGCAAGTTAGAAAATGCATCATGCTGGGAAAACCTCTTGCTCCTACTCACAGTTCAGAGGATGATTGTACACTCTTTTCTTCTCAATAAAGTACACTCAAAGAAAAGAAACTGTTGTCCATGGAGAGAGGTTGTGATCCTATGTAAAGACTTTGAGGTCAAATTGTAGGATTTGAATCCAGTGCTACCTTTTGCTTACTACATGACCTTGCACTTAACATTTAACCTGTTTCCCCATTTACCAAATGGAAATCTTAAGGGACACCTGGGTGGCTCAGTTGGTTAAGTGTCCAACTTCAGCTCAAGCCATGATCTCACAGTTTGTGGGCTTGAACCCTGCATCAGGCTCTGTGCTGACAGCTTGGAACCTGGAGCTTGCTTCAGTTTCTGTGTCTCCCTCTCTCTCTAACCCTTCCTCACTCACACTCTGTCTCTCAAAAATAAACATTAAAAAAAAAGGAAATCATTAAAATTTAGTAGTACATAGTAGCCACTTTATAAATACTAATTCTTGTTATTATGACGGTTGTTTTCAGAGTTTCCAAGAGGTTTTAAGTTCTGATTCTAGAAATCCACTATTATTATATATCCTTTCCCCCATTTTCTGCCCTCTAGTGGCAATTTCAAATATGACTTCTGTGTTTTATTTTAAATGAAATTCGTGTTCTTCGAAGAAAAAAAAAAATATATATATACAAATATATATACATACATACATACATATATACCCACTTTGTTTCCCTAGTCTTATTAGGCTCAAATCATTTTAAGTGCAATCTTATATATGTACAATTGCATGCAATTTGCAACCATTTTTTTTTTTAATGAATTTGGTAAGAAATAACTTGGGGATTGTTTTACAAAAAGAATTTTCTCTTCAATTCCTATTTACATTCATTTCTCTGAGAGAACTCTGTCCAAAAGCAATCCCTTTTTCTAGAAACAAGAGCTCTTCCTTTACCTGACCTTACCAGTGAGATCCCACCCATTTTAAGCCCTATAAAAGCAACAGAGCATTTTTATATTAAAGGTATTACAGTACTTCCCTGCTCCCTGAGAAGTAAGCATTTAACTCCAAAAATAACAATGCTCCAAAAATAGAATGGTAACATCCACAAGCTATTGGAATATTTAATCAAAGAATGATAAAAAGACTTACTTGAAGCTATTTGTTGCCTTGAAAACTCTGTCACCTTCTTCCCTTCCTTTGAACACAAACTCCTTTCCAATATACTTACTCTAAGTCTGTATTTAGAGATAAAACAGATTATTCCTTCTTCCACAGCTTTACTGAGATATACTTGGCATATAACTATGTGTAAGTTTAAGATGTATGCACACATATATTGTGAAATGATTACCACAAAGGAGTTAGTTAACATCTCCATCAACTCACATAATTACCATTTTTGTACTTGTGGTGAGAACATTTAAGATCTACTCCCTTAGTAACTTTCAAGTATATCATACAGTACTATTAACTGTAGTCATGCTGTATATTAGATCTCTAGAACTTATTCATCTTGTAACAGGAAGTTTGTACCCTTTGACCAACATCTCCCCATTTCCCCTTTTCCTCAGTATCATAGTATAAATAAGAGCAACAACTAACTGGCTTTCTTCTTTTTCTTCTTTTAAAGACTTTTAGGGAAGTTTGGGGTTCACAGAAAGATTGAGAGGGAGGTAAAGAGATTTCTCATATATCCTTTGCCCCCACCTATGCATGGCTTCCCCCCTGTCATTCTTAAGAACAGATCTTTGGTGTTTTTACAGCATAGCTCTTTATAATGAGTTCAGAAATATCACCTTGGACCAAACAGTTTTAGCATATAGACATATCACAAAAAGGGATATATTAAACTCTAAGAAATTAATTGAGTTATCTGAAAGACCTTGTATTTTTATTTATAAACCAGGAAATGAAGTTAGGAAGGATAATTGAAGAACTATACTGAGTTATAAACCACATGATTTAGTGAGTAGATCAAATATTCAAAAAACGCTCTTGAACTATTTAATTTTATCTGTACATTATTTTGTCCTTGATCAGGATAGGACCATAAATATAAGAGAAAGAAAGAAACCCCTGGCTTAACAAGTCTGTTCAGTTTGACTGATAATATTTATTTCATGCTCCCTAAAACTTCCTTCTTTGAGCTTGGAGTGGAAAAATGCTTACCATAAAGAACGTTTTATTACCTTCCTTTTCTAAGTTAGTGAAATGTTGAAGACATCTCCTTCTGATGTCAGAAACATAAGATGTAAGGTCGTAATCATTACCATAGACCAAGAAGGATACGCTCAGAATAAAGGGAGACCCTGACTACTCACTTCAGAAGGAAGATAGGAGAGTCCCTCTAGAAGTGGCCAACAATGACTTTTCAGGAATATTCATAAACCTGATATATAAGCAGCTATTATTGGGCAATAGCATCAGTGTTAGAAATTAATATCTTGGTGCCAATTCATATCAATTTGCTCTCAGTTTCAAATGCTACATGCATAATCAGTATGAGTCGATATAGCTCTGTTAAATTTATATCATATATCACGGTTTATTTATTTTTAAGTAATCTTTCTACCCAAGGTGGAACTCACGACCCCAAGATCAAGAGTCAAAGGCTCTACAGACTGAGCCAGCCAGGTGCCTTGATATTATGCATCGAGGATTATTTAATACATTTAATTTGCTTTAATTCTGTTGGATAGAAACATTAGCAAAGGAAAGGCAAAATAAAAATTAAAAAGGAGATTTTAGAAGTATTCAAAGAAATGCCATTGGTTCCCTCCTTGACCAAACTTTAGCCAGGCTCCTCTGAGCCTTCTTCTTGACAAGCCTCAATCTTGGCCTATGAAGACTTTTTTTTTGTTTTACCTTAAGTTTTTATTTTAATTCCAATTGGTTAACATACAGGGTTATATTGGTTTGGGGTGTACAATATAGTAATTTAACAGTTACATACATCACCATGTGCTCTTCCCAAGTGCACTTCTTAACCTCAACACCTGTCTAACCCATCCCCCCCACCCTCCCCTCTGGTAACAAAGACTTAAATATCAGTATAGTTTCTAACAACACAAGGCCACATCCCTAGGATGACTCTAGCGCTCTGTTAAAGTCCACCTAAGAAAACTCAAAGCTGCCAAAAGAATTCACTGTTTGTTCCAGCCAATACCTGAAGATGGGGCCTTGTCTCCCAGCCTCTGTTGGAGGATAGGAGCTTCACCTCCATAAGCACGCCAGTTAGCAAACCCGGATGGGTTTCGTGTGGGAAGAACCCGTTCACTGCATTTTGTAATTTTCCACTTCCCTGACTCTACTGTGCCCATGATCACTCCCTCCCCAATTCACTCATTCTCCTTTTAAAGCAGCCAGTCACTTCTGTACAAATTGAAGTTGAGTTCAGTTCACACTGGACTCTCTTCTTTATGTGATAACGTATTACTGATTAGAATTTGTCCTTACCACTTTGTCAAGTGCCCAGTTTTGTTTGTCTTTGACAGAAGGAAGTGGAAGAGACAGAAAAAATAAGAAGGCAGAAAGCACCCAATCTAGTCAAAATAATAAACCTAAAATGAAATATGTGAACTCACCATTTCAAACATGGTTTATTAGTGCTTATCGTAGTAAGGTATAATGTTAGGTATTGGAGACAAAATAGCGAACAAAAGGTTTCACCTAGTAAGAAACAGCAATGTGATGGGCCACCCACTTAGAAAGAAAATGATGTGTAAGTACTATGAAGGGATCGAGAATAGGGTTCTTCAGAGTCCATTAAGATTTACAAGTGGAAATAACATTTAAGATGAATTCTGGAGGATAAGTGGGAGTTAGGCAGAGGAAGAGCTGAGAAAAGAGTGTTCCAGACAGAGCAGAGAGCATGCGCAAATGCCAGGAAGTAAGAAAACAAATGTATATGCACAAGACAAAGAGCAGGTTCCAGGAGCTGAAAGAACCACATCATGGCTGGAGAGTAGTTATCAGGTCAGGGAAGAGAATGGTGGAAAAACCCAGGGTGAGGGAGGAAAGCTGGAGCCAGAGTCTAAAAGGTCCTGTGGGGTTGGTTTATACCTCCTCACATAGGGAGGAGGAGAGGTCTGAGTTTCCAATAAAGGCTAATGTGGCTTTTTTGTGGAAAATGGATTGGAATAAACAAGAGAAGAGATGGAAAGAAGTGGATTTATTCATGAGTTATTTAGGAGGCCATGTACAGGAACTCAGGGGTACTTAGCCGTGGGGTAGAAGGGACAGAAGGGAAGAAGCTGAAGTTGAAATTCCCACTTGGGGCTGGGCAGTTCAGTGAGTGGTGCTGCGTTGTGTTTCTAAAGTAAGAAATACAAAGGGGCGCCTGGCTGGCTCAGGCAGTAGAGGATGCAACACTTCATCTCAGAGTTTTGAGTTCAAGACCCACGTTGGGTGTATAGATCACTTAGAAAAGTAAATAAAATAAAATAAGAAATACTGGAAGGAAAGCTGTTTTGTGAGAATAATGGGGCAGCTGTAGTCCATGACTAAAGATACACTCCACCTTAACGTGCAAGTGAGGAAACTGTCATCTTTGTTTTAGTTGAATAAAAAAGCACCACACTAAGATCTAACTACACACAAGGTTTTAGTCAATTACTTTACCAGAGGACAGGAGATAAGGTGTAAATCAAAACGCAGAACACAATGATTGCAACTGCATTTCCTCTATACAAGAGGTAGGTGACAAAAAGGGGGGAGGGACTGTAGAAAAGAGGAATAAAAACAAAGAAACAAATACAAGACGCTCTCACTCTATGAAGGAAGAAAGCAGATAAAACATCCCAGAAGTTGGGTAATTGAGAAGTTAAAAAATAAAAGTTAAAATAGGTAAGAAGTGGACATTAGAATTTTTCTTTTTATTATTCTTTAGGAACTATGTTAAAAAAAAAAAAAGATTTAGCAATATAACCAGTAGGAAATACCAGACCTCAAAAATCTAACCACCGGACACGCTCATGCAGGTTTTACTTTAAACTTTTAAAAAGATTGCACTTTTCTGTACTTTAATTGAATGTTTCAGTCATTTACACTTTAACATATTTTACATGGGTGATAATTCCAAAGTAGGAAAAATCTTTGCTTTTTCCACCCAGGTAAAAAATTCATGCTATGAAACCTGCAAATTTATACAAAAGATGGGCAATGAGGAACTTCTAAAGTTTGTTGCTTTCTTCCTCTATGCTCTGAAACCACACAATTTCAAAAACTTTTTTTTTGTTGTTCTTACCACGAAAGTGCGTAAGTTCTCTAAAAGAAGCCACCGGCATTCTAATTTTTGAAAATCCTCTTAAGTTATTGGTGTTTAGTTTAACATATTTTAGATTTAAAAGTTAACAGTTCTGTTCTTAAGGAGATTCTATATTACCAAAAAAACAAAAACAAAAACAAAAACAAAAAAAACAAACCCAGAAAGTTTCTCTTAATTAAGATATATATTGTTTGGGGTATATTTAGAAATGCTTTATCCTTACCTTATTCCTAATATTACCTGTAAAGTTTAGGTAGTGTAGCAAAACTTCACAAATTAAGATTTCATGCAAGTCTTATCATCCAATACAAATCTGCCTGTGAATAGACCCTACTGAATTCTTCTTTTTGTGTACTATTTTGCCATTTATTCATCCATAAATTGCTTATCCTTTACCTTGGGCTGGACACTATTTTAAATGCTGAAGATATAAAGCAAGTACAACCAGAAAGGACCCTGACTTTATGGAGCTTGTGTTCAGCCCAGTACCATAAGGAGGAGCTACAGAATGAAAGACCAAAGGCCATGGGAAGCTACATAAACCAAGGCCTCAGTGCCATAGACAGATGAAGGAAAATGATAATAATAATAATACTGCAATCTATTGTTTCCCTCAAAAAGTACACCTTTGCTTTAAACTTTATTACTATCAAGGTACAAAAATGACACTAGAGAGGCAATACTTGAGATCAAGATGAGAATCTATATTAAGCTTTACAGAATAGTGGGACAGAAATGATTATATTTTAAGATTTCTAGTGAGTGATATTTCATTTTTTAATGCACATAATCCCAAGTACCTTCCAAGAAATGTAAAGAAATGTAAATAATATACAGTATATACTCATACCTCAATACACTCACCATAACTAAATGTTTATTCATTGGGTTTTGTGAATGAATGACCTAAAATATTTCTTTCTCTCAATTTTTTTTTAATTTTTTCAATGTTTTTATTTTTACTTTTGAGACAGAGAGAGACAGAGCATGAGCAGGGGAGGGGCAGAGAGGGGAGACACAGAATCTGAAGCAGGCTCCAGGCTCTGAGCCGTCAGCACAGAGCCCCACACAGAGCTTGAACTCACGGAGTTGAGATCATGACTTGAGCTGAAGTCGGACACTTAACTGACTGAGCCACCCAGGCGCCCCTCTTTCTCTCAAATTTAAATGAAATAGAATTTTGTGATTTGTGCTTATATCAAATTTCCTGGTAAGTTTTTTTCTTTTAAGTTCTCATGTATGTCCCTCCCTAGAGTACAGTTTAATAATAGGGCTTCTACCCATTAAATTTTCTCTCATTCTTTTGTTTGTTTTTTCTTTGTTTTTTGTTTTTGCATGGATATTTAAGAGATTTTTTTTTTTTTAGTTTTATTTATTTATTTTGAGAGAGCAAGTTGGGGGGGGTGGGCAGAAGAAAGAGAGAGGATCCCAAGCAGGCTCTGGACTGTCAGCATGAAGCCTGATGTGGGGCTCAAATCCACAAACTGCAAGATCATGACCCGGGCCGAAACCAAGAGTTGGATGCTTAACCCACTGAGTCATCCAGTGCCCCAAAAGTAGATTGTTTTTTAAAAGAGATACTGACAAGAAGCATCCTGAGAGTCTACACCATACCAAATGTGACTGTATTAGTCAGGGTTCTCCAGAGAAAAAGAGCCAATAGAAGATATCTATATCTATGTATCTACAAATTATATCTATATTTATCTTTTAGTATAAATAAATCTATATTAAATAAATAAATATAGATACAGATTTGTACATATATAGATATACACTTAATATAAGAGATTGGCTCATGCAGTTATGGAGGCTGGAAAGTCCCAAGATCTGCAGAGTGAGTAAGCAAGTTAGAGATCCAGTTGAGAGGATGGCATAGTTCCAGTTCATAAACTAGTAGGCTTGACCGAGGAAGATTCAATGTTTCAGCTGGAGTTTGAAGGCAGGAAAAAGCTGATTATCTGAGTTCAAAGGCAGTCAGGCAGAATAAGTTCCTTCTTACTCAGCCTTTTTGGTGTATTAGCCCTTCAACTGATTGGATGAGGCCCATCCACATTAGGGAGGGCAATCTACTTTACTCAGTCTACTGATTCAAATGTTAATCTCATCCAAACACTCTTACAGGAACATCCAAAATAATGTTTCACAAAATATTTGGGCACCTTGTGGCCCAATCAAGTTGACACACAGAATTAACCATCACAAGTGACTTTCATTAATTTCCTTTGGTTTCTCAAGCCAACAGATAATGCCACTGCATTGAGAGGAAAGAGAAAGAGTTGGAATAATTTCATTCAGCCTCAGGGTATCTTTCTTGTTTCTTAGTCCCAGAAAAACGAAATAATACAGCCACAAACATGTCTTTACATAGGTTTTCTTTTCTTCCTCTTTGCTTTATGCAGAATTTAGTAACCTCTGGGTCTTCTGTTCCATTGACAGGGCTGCAGAAAAAAATGTTTTTGAACTTTTTCCAATATATTTCAAAAATGATATCCTATTTGGGCTTCATACTTGATTGGATGTTTTTAAGTTTATTTCTCTTAACAAAGTACCTATCAGAATGTAAAAAATGTCCCCTCCTCCCATTGCAAGCTATTTTAAAATTGCCCAGGTGGTGCCCTCATCAGCATTTTGCCTGTTCATTATGCATATGTGATATTCATTGTTTTGTGTTTCCTACAAGCTTTGTAATTTTTCCTAAAATAATGATTTCCTGCTGAGATACTTCAATTGTGGATACACGCCACTTTAAAAAATTTTTAACCATCTGTTAATTACAAAAATCAAACTATAGCTCATATCTAAATAATTAGAAGCAATACCTGTATGTAGTAGGAATTCAGTAACTGATGAATGAATGAGTGAATGAATGAGTGATGAATGAATGAAGGTTAAATGCGGCAATGTGGGGGGGGCAGAGGTATTGATCATACTTGTGGTTGATCTGAAAAAAGTTCAAAAGATAAATATCTTTGGTAAGATAAAACTTGTATCTTGGCCAGCATCAAACTAGAACTACAAATAGAGAATAGTGATGATTTTAAGTTTATATCACATGTAAGTAATACATAAGTTTATTCTCTGTGTAAAAATGTTTAAATATTGAAGATAAGTTTAAGATACCATTGAACACTACCCCATAAACAATATTACAATACTGTTTTGTGGATTTGCGAATTTATTTCCTCCGTGAACTCTGAGTAGATATTTTATAATAGGAATGAGGGACAAAACTAGGGCAGAGTATCCACATAGCAATAATAGAAATAGCTAATATCTACTAAATTCCAGTCATTTTTTCTAAATACTATGCACACATTAACACGCTTAAGCCTTTCAAGGACACATGGTATCATTATTATGTACTATCCATTATTCCCATTGTGCAGATGAGTAAACATCCATTTCCCCCAGCAATTTTCCATAATTTCTCCAAAGTCATGGACCTGCAAGTGGTGGAGATGGAATTTGAACCTAAGTGGTGTGGCTCCTGCACTTGATCAAAACCACTACATCATATACAAAATATGTAGACAAAAAGGGAGCCTGTGGTTGAGTACTGATTGTACAACCATCTGCATGTGCACTGGTACAAAGCAAATGCCCAGCCTGGTCAACTCATGTTTCTCACTTGACTACCAGATACTTTGGCAAACTCTAGGATTTATATTCCACTTTATAATTTGCTGCCCTTCTCTTATATGGGAATCCCACTTCAGTTCTCAAATGTGGTTCTTGATAAATAACTGAACTGAACTAACAAGGGAGGACTCAGATAACGCCAAGATCTCACTCCAACTTTGTGGATCAACATTAACATACTCTTCTTCAACATGGATGATCCCAACTAAGCATCCTTTCCATTAAGCTGCGCAACCATGTGTTAGGTGCCTTCACTGTGTCTGAAGTGTTCTTCTTTTGTTAGTTTTCATGGTAACACCTATTTCTCTCTCAAACTCTTTCTAGGGTGCAATGTCCTCAGTGAAGTTTTCCTTGTATGTATTATTTCTATCTCTTTTGCGTTCTATCACTACTGCACCGTCAGTCTAGATTTTAATTCTTTTTTTTTTTTTTAACATGCTGTTCTCACATTGGACAGTAAGATATTTGAGAATAATCATGGTTTGGGTAAACCAGATGTGAACACCATGCCTGGCACATATTAGATACATCATGAATGTTGTGAAACTAAATGGAAATGTGACTATTACAACAGCATCGTTGAGCCTGGCAATACTTTTTACAACCACGTTTACAACTCAGTATTTACCTGGTGTATGAATTAACTCCCATATGTTGAGAAAAATTCATTTCATATTTCCCCCAAATAGTCCACAAAGCTACATTTTTCCATTATATTTTATTTCCCTATAACCTTAAGATGAAAATCTTAATAATGTTTTACACTTGGAGGAAGATTTTTAGTTGTTTCTTTATTAAATTTAAGAATAATTTGGGGCATCTGTGTGGCTCAGTTGGTGGAGCCTCTGACTCTTGATTTCAGCTCAGGTTGTGATCCCAGCGTTGTGGGATTGAGCCCTGTGTCAGCCTCTGTGCTGAGTGTGGAACCTGCTTAAGATTCCCATTCTCTCTCTCTCTCTCTCTCTCTCTCTCTCTCTCTCTCTTTGTCTCTCCCCCCCTTCTTCCCCTCTTCCCCCCTCACACTCTTTCTCTCTAAAATAAAATAATAAATGAATAAATAATTGGGAAAAAAAGAGCCTACTTCCTTAAAAAAAATAAGAATTCTACCAATTAAAAGTGTTCACAAATATTTGTAGTGGGGAATTGTATGTAGTGGCCATTTTTAAAAATATTACACCTTAGCAGTATAGAAGATGGTGGCTAATTTTACCAAAATGAGATCACTAGCAATTGTTATTCCCATTAAGGGGTAATTTCTCTCTTCAAATAATTTTTTCTGACTATAAAGCTAGATAAAACTCTCATTTATCACAGGGTAGCTGACAAAGATAACTAGAACCCTTTCCACTACAAATGCCAAGATATGGTGGATGGAACAAACCAAACTTATTTTTAAATGCATAGCTAAATTTTCAACAAACAGAGGAAAATTTGTCAGTTCCAGAAATAAAATAGAAACTGAAAACCAAAGGGTAAGCATGTGAGTGGAACCTGAGACTGTCCTGTGATGTACTTCTCTTCCCAGTACTTTAGGGACTGAAGTTCTATTTCCCACATGAGAAAGGGGACATGCCTGGGCCGACACATGACAGAAAATTGGGACTAAGAGACCTGAACAGAGCTGGGACCCTCAACTGTCTACACATTTGGTGGACCATTTAATTTTTAAATTGTCCAGTGTCACAAAGAAACGTGCCTGTCTCGGCTATGTGGGAAAAAAATAGAACCCCAAATAAAGTGAAGTTCTACTTTATTTCCATAGGCTACCGTGGGCTTGAGGATAAAATTAGCATATTGTTAACGTTAACAATATGCATTACGTTGTTCTTGAGACCATGATTACCACCAAGCCACCTGGCAAAGCGAATGCAAAGCTGTTCCTTAAAGCCATGCCACAGTATTATCTGAAAAATAAAGAGAGGAAAAAAGGCTCACTAAAATAGGCAATTAACAAGTAACAGCATGTATGGAAATCACAGAAATAAACCATCATGAGTGAGGCTAAGCACACAAGAGAGGGGGATTACAGATTCAAGAACTTGAGACATAACAAGGTAATCTAAAAAAGAGTATACAATAAAAAATACATATCAATATAAAAAGCTCTTTTTAATATGCAGAGGTAGAAATATGGCTGCACTGAACAGGAAAGGTCACAGGATCAGATGATCTGGACAAGGAGAAGGTAGGATCAAAGGCAGTTAGGAAATAGAGGACATGACTCACGTGGGGGAGACAGTTTAAAGGATAAGAATTTAGTAAAAACAGCCTAAGTTTGGTGCATATTATAGAACTATGAGGAATAAGGTTGACCAGAGAGAATGAGTCCATTTCCGTAGGCAAAAACAGTGCAGTTCATTTCCAACATTCATCCCATCATTTCCTGAATAAGTATTGCGTGATTTGGGAATGGAACTCAGTTTTGGGGTGGGTCTGATTTGTCCACTACTTTTCTCCCCAAACCATGTCTGACCTACACGCAACACTTTAACTGTAAGCATTATGCCTGCCCATATCCCATCGCTACCTATGTCTCTGTAAATTCCCATGCTCTGCTTCTCCCCATTTTGTTTTCCAGAATTTATAGTGTCCAACCGGACAAAAAAACCCCCCAACAAAACAAAACACAAATAAAAGATTTGAAGATGCCCCTGTTGTCTTAAAAGTAGGACCTTTGCAGTAGAGTAACAACCGTGTAGAGTTCTGATTGGTGTAATGATGTGAAGGGAGCGGAGGTGAGAGGAGTGCCGTGCTGACAAATGTTTAACAACCCGCGGGGAAAATGGGCTGACTTGTAGCCTTTGATGATGATTTCTATGATATAAATACTCCTACCAAGGCTGATTTCAAGCCTCAGTGGAACAACCATCTTGCAAAATCCCTGATAAATGAGCACTTGTCTGTCTCGAACCGCTGTGAGCTGGCTCCAGCACACTGCCGCTCCCCGCACACCTGTAGAAGGCAGTGTTGCACCATGTCACGTGCTCTTTGCCAGGTGGGTCGGCCACTGCCATTTTCTAACTGGTTGTAGCAGCCTATGGATGATAAATGTTCTCAGACTCTAGTGACAGGGTTACGGCCATCTAAGTGTTGATGATAGTGTGGGCTTTGTTTTTTCCAGAAATAAAATCGAAACTGAAAACCAAAGGGTAAGAATGTGAGTAGAACCTGAGCCTGGCCTGTGATGTACTTAATGGGGGGTTGGGAAAGAATACACCAAAAGCTATTTTAAATTGGACTCCCAAACTATAATATATTAACAGTATTTCTCAATTTATTAGTCATTTATTCAATGAAAATGTATTGAGCACTTTCTAGACACAGTTTGAGCTAGAAAGGATTGAGCAGTGAGGAAAAAGTACAATGATTAAAGCCAAACAACTCCTTCTCCACCGCTCTTAAAAAGTTATTCCCTAATTTGGTTTTAAAACATTCCATTGCTTTCTTTTATGTAATTGAATACAAAGCAGTATCTATGCACAGTGATCTTATGTTCAGTGTATAAATGTTGGATGTAAATAAATCTCAAACATAAACATATGGCAAGCCCCGGTAAAACATCTGCAGGTAGAATTTTTATTTTAAACAAACCACCTAAATCATGGCAAGTCACAGGATCAATAATCCACCTATTATAGTCAATAAAATAATTAATGGCAGCATTTTTTGTGAGAGAAAAAAATGGAAAAAATCTGAAATGTTCATTAATTGGAAAATAGACAAGTAAATTGTGACAGATCCATACAATGAAAAGGTTTCATACAATTTTTAATTTAATTTAATTTAATTTTACTTTATTTTATTTTATTTTATTTATTATTTTGAGAGAGCACATGTGCTAAAGAGAGGGGCAGAGGGAGAGGGAGAGAATCATAAGTAGACTCAGCACAGAGCCCCATGTGGGGCTTGATCCCATGATCCTGGGATCATGACCAGAGCTGAAATTAAGAGTTGCATGCTCAACTGACTGAGCCACCCAGACACCCCCATTTATTTATTTATTTTGAGAGTAATAGAGAGAGAGAATGCGCACACACTCACGTACGAAAGGGGGAGAGGGAGGAAAAGAAAGAGAAGGAGAGAGAGAATCCCAAGTAGGCCCTGCACTGTCAGCACAGATCCTGACATGGGGCTGGATCTCACAAACTGTGAGATCATGACCTGAGCTGAAACCAAGAGTCAGAGGCTTAACCTGAAAAGCCACCCCGGTGCCCCCATACAATGAAATGTTACATAGCAGAGAAGATGAATAAATGGGTGGACCTTACAAATTTAATGTTGAAAAAAATTGCCAAAAAATACATAGTATAATGCTTTTTAAATAAAAATTGTAAAATGTTTATATATACACATATAGGTATGTGTACGTATACATGCATATTTATATTTTGTATGTATATTTACATGTATACATACAATCTGCCAGGCATGGTAATAATAAACACCAAATTGCATGAAAGTAGTAACTTCAGAAGCTGAAGGAAATATGATACTGTTAAAAAGAGATTCATAATCAGCTTTAACTATATCAGAATGTTCTATTTCTAAACTGAGTAATATATAGATTTTTGTTGACATTTTGTTCCTTTGGAATTATGAAATATTCCATAATACATTTTTAAAAAAAAATTTTTTTTTCAACGTTTTTTATTTATTTTTGGGACAGAGAGAGACAGAGCATGAACGGGGGAGGGGCAGAGAGAGAGGGAGACACAGAATCGGAAACAGGCTCCAGGCTCCGAGCCATCAGCCCAGAGCCTGACACGGGGCTCGAACTCACGGACCGCGAGATCGTGACCTGGCTGAAGCCGGACGCTTCCATAATACATTTTAACAATTAAACATTTAAAATTTGCCTGGGTGGCTCGGTCAGTTAAGCATCCAATTCTTGGTCTGAGCTCGGATCTGATCTCAGGGTTCTGAGTTCAAACCCCACACTGGGCATTGCACTGGGCATAGAGCCTACCTTAAAAAAAAAATTAAATTCATTGGCTAAACATTTGTCACTTCATAAATATTTGTGTGATTTGAGCATTAGTCAAGAATATTATCTTGTACATAAAAACCCTCATTAGTCTTCCTGTTTTCAAGTTTGGGAATTACTTTCCTTGATATTTAATTATCAATATGTCACTAATGTTATTAAGAACTTTCTACCCAACTTCAAATCATACCTTGGAGAATAATAGATGTACAAAAAATTAGAATTAATATTTAGGAATGAGAGATATCATCTCACCTGGAATAAATATAATAATGACACAAATTCAATCTCTCTTTGTTGTTTTTTAGTCATGTTTTGTCTCAGGAAGATCTACCAGGTTTTTCATAATCACAAAGATTTATGATGTTGTGTGTGTGCTGGTGCTTGTGTGTGTACAAGCATGTGTGTGCACAAACGTATGTGTGCAGGATTGAGTCTGACCAAGAAATCCCTGCATTGCCAACCTCAGAACTGAAATTATATATTGGATGTAAATACTGTTGACATAGCTCTCAGTGAGGCTAAGGAGAATATTGCCTCTCCTTCCATTGAATTTTAAAGTCAGATCCAGGGAAAAATTGCCTTACAATGGAAAGGGCTGTTAGGAGAACAAAAATGTAGTTAGCCATACAGTTTCAAAATTCTAGATCTCTTTAAAAAAAAAATCTAGATGTCTTTTGGTCACTGACCAGTTTTGTGACCTTACTTCTCTGATCTTACTTTTCTGCATGTCTTGTTTTTTCTCACTTGTATCAGAAATCTGGCATTTTATGTATAATTATGTAATCCATACCAATTATATTCATTTGCTACAAATAGTAGTAGAATTTGTTTTCCCAAAGCAACCCATGACTTAACATGTGCCCCAGAAATTCCCTCAGAGATAACAAAAGTTTCCTAGCACTGCAAAAAATGAAACAAGATGTTTCCTCTGGTTTATTCTTGGTGGAAAAAGATGAACAAACTTAGACTACTTGGGACCTGAAAGAACCAAGAAAGTACATGCAGATGTACTTTCCCTGAAGTGGTAACAAATTTGAGGAAAAATGGTAGAAAGGAGAGGAAACATTCAGGTTTTACTAATGCTTGAATTTGTTTTCTATTTTTAAAGTTTATTTATTTTGCGAGAGAGCGAGAGAGACCAGAGAGAGTGCATGCCGCGCGCGCGCGCGCACGAGAATGAGTGGGGGAGGGGCAGAGAGAAAGAGAGAGAGAATCTCAAGTGGGCTCCGAGCTGAGAGCGTGGAGCCCAACACAGGGCTCAATCCCATGACCCTGGGATCATGACAAGAGCCAAAATCAAGAGCTGGACGCCCAACCAACTAAGCTACCCAGGTGCCCCTGTACTGTTCTATTTAGTTAGGGCCATGTAGTTTTTCTCAGGACTATATAAATTGACTTTACCAAATTCTAGCACAATTATATTTTAAGGAAGTAATATATTTACAAGATTCTACATGGATAAATTTTGATATGCAAAAATTATAAATTAAGTAGTATTTGTTTACTTTCAAATGGACTTTGCCTAATATTTAAAAATACTATTTAATTTATAAAAATTAAAATCTCCATTGAAACTTTAAGGTGAACATTTATTGCTTAAAGCAATGTTCAACTGTATTTGAAACAAAATTTATATTAATTCACATCTTGCATACATAAAATGATGTTATGGTGATTTTTGTTTTGTTTTGTTTTCATTTTTTTTTATCTTTTTTGTTTTGTTTTGTTTTCATTTTTAACTAAGGCTTGAGTTCCTGATGTGACTGAGGCAGAATGTTAATACTGATCCTTGTTGATGACTATTCCAAAGTGTGCAACTTGGTAGTTTAATGAAGTAATGTTGATAGTCTTATGGCGGAAATAAAATTTAATAGTAACATCAAAAGAAATTTAACATGTGCCTTCATAGGAGATGTCAATTCTTTAAGACTTTATGTTTAAGTAATCTCTACACCCAGTGTGGGGCTTGAACTCACAACCCCGAGATCAAGGTCATATGCTCTACAACTGAGCCAGCCAGGTGCCTGTAGATGTCAACGCATTTAAGGAGAAATGCCTTGTTACCAAATATTATTAGTTTGAAACAGTAAACCCCTTTCCCAAAATAATCCAGGAGGAATTTTTTTTCTTTCTTTCCTTAACACCACCACCAAATTTCCCCCAAACTTGGAAGGTAAATTATCCTACAGTTACACATGCTCAATAGGCTTCTAGAGTTTTCCGATCCAGAGAAGAGAACCCACTTCATGTGCTTTCCCAGATTCCCACATTCACAACTGTCCTCCCAGACTTGGACAGTTTGCTCATTAGAATGCTCCCCGTCACCATTGGTGCATCATCTGTTCACGCTGCCAGCTGTCTCAGCCCTCACAGGTGTCAGCTGGCCCAGCCCAGCCTTCATGCACTGTCCACAAGGCTGCTGCAGCAGCCCATGCTCCCAGGCCAAACCGAGAGGACCCACAGTGGCTCTGGTTCTTCCCATCACGTCCACATTCAGATAAAGTATCGTGCCGTGGGGTGTGGAACAGGGCTTCCCCAGCACCTAATAATACAACTCAGAAGTGGCAGGGGGTTCGTGTCCTATGGACAAACTGAAACTAATAGAGTCAGGAAAATGGAAAGAGCCCTCAGTTAAATTCCTCTCTTTTCCTTCTCTCTTACACTGTTCCAAGTAGCAGGGGTTTCTTAAGACCCTCTTCAAAGACTTCCTTCCTGATGTGAGAAATACACTGTGCTTTCAAAATTCTGAAGCTGTGGCCTGCTGGGCCACCATACCACTTACCTTCCTTCAGCTCACTCTTTTTCCCTTACTGTAGCTACCCTGGCAAGGGTAAATCTCCCAATAAAGTCTTAGGATTTGGGGCTTTGACTCAGGCTCTATTTTTCAGGGAACTTTAAGACATCCTGTTTGGGGCATATCTAATCTTAAGCCAGTAAGAAGCCTAAAATGCGATGATAATAATTTAAAAATCTTTCTGTAAAATTCCCTTGAATATCCATTGTTATCACTCTTTAACAACAACATGCCAAATTAAAAATTATAATAATAATAATAGGGCAAAGATCTCCTGAATGCCCATAAATTAATACAGTTCAGGAGATCCTATTTTTTTCATAGCTCTGTGCCATGTAATGTAAAATACTAATAATATTTTTAAAAACTTCAGTCAGGACTGATAAAGGATAATAAAAAGTGAGTATTTTTAAAGAAATATGGGAAACATATTTAGTTTACTATAGAAAATAGATCTTATGAACAATAGCAGTGAACATTAATAAAAACAAATTTGTTTAGTTTCTTTACAGTGAACTGTATTGAGGTATAATTTATATACAATAAAATGCACCCATTTTAAGTACGCATTTCAGTTAGTTCTGACAAATATCTATACTGATATTACCACTATCACCATCAAGATTTGGAATATTTGCATCACCCCAAATAGATCCCCCTCATGACCCTTTGCAGCAAAAATTTCCCATCCTTAGCTTCAGGCAACCGCTAGCCTCATCAGCTTTCACTTTCTGTCACTGTACAGTAATTTTTCCCTTCTAGAATTTCTCATAAATAGAATCATCATACACACATATTTTGTGTGTATGTGCATGCCAGGCTTCTTTCTTTCACCATTTGTTTGAAGCTCATCTATATAGGTGTGTGTGAAAGTAGTTTATTCCTTTTTCTTGCTGAGGATTAGGCCATTTTACTGATATACCACATGTTAATGGACCTTCGCACTGTTTCTAATTTTTGCCTATTACTAATACAGCCACTGTGAATATTTGTATGCAAGCTTTCTGTAGTTTTATCTTTTCACGTATTTTGGGTAAATATCGAGTAATGGAATTGCTGTCTCGTAGGGTAAGTGTATGTTTAACTTCACCAAAAACTACAGAATTATTTTCTAAAGTAGTTGTACCCATAGGCAGTGTTCCATATCCCGCCCAGCAGTTGACATTATCAGTCTTTATAATTGTAGCCAGTTCAGTGGGCAGTGTCATCTCCTGGTACTTTTAATGTGCACTTCCTTGCTGTGTAATGGTATTGAGCATCATTTCATGTGCTTATTGACCACGTTCTATCCTTTTGTGAGAATCTTTTATTCATTTTTATTGGCGTTTGTCTTCTCACTCACTTTTAAACAGTGAAAAGCCTTCAGAATCCACTCAAGGGTCTTGTGGTTTGCAAATATGCCAGGGCATTTTAATTAAATACAGGAAAAAAGAACAATTAATTACCTCATTTTCTGCTTTTATCTTCCCTCCTCAGGAAGCTCCAGCCAGTCTAGGCTTCTACCTGTTCTTAGAACAGGCCCAGTTCTTACCCTGCCTCACACTGCTCTAGCAATTAGCTCAGCTTGAAATTCTGCCTCCCTCTCCCCCTCCTGAGACTGGATCCTTCTCCTCCTTCAGCTCTCAGCTCAAATGTCACATTCTTACCAGTACCCTCCCCGACTACCCAATGTAAACTAAAGCCCTTTAGGCTATTTCTGATCACAGCACCCTGTTCCATCACTTAGCATCAGCAGTGAAATATTTTTATTTATTTGCTTACTTGCTTATTGTTTTCCTCTACACTGACCTGTGCTCCCTTGCCAGTGGAGACCATGCCCAACCTGGGTTGGATTTCCGAGGACCCTCCAGCACATTGTGCAGAACAAAACTCACATTGGAAGTTGAATAAATATTTGCTGCTCAATACATTAATACCTCAGCTCTCCATGCATTATTAAATTGGAAGGTCAGTATATGTAGAGAAATCATCCCCTACAGTTCCTGTTGCAGTTTGACACAGCTATCAATGATTCACAAATGGGGATATCCTTGGAATCTCTTTCTACTTGACTCTTTATCAGAAGATTCCTAGGATAAAAGAGGTTTCATGAGCTTTCCTAGATGACTGAGCAACTATGGGAATTCCAAGAAGCTACAGTATAGGGGCACCTGGGTGGCTCAGTTGGCTAAACGTCCACCTTCGGCTCAGGTCATGATCTCATGGTTCATGGGTTTAAGCCCCGTGTCAGTCTCTGTAGCCAGGGACCTGCTTTGGATTCTGTGTCTCCCTCTCTCTCTGTCCCTCCCCCGCTCATTTTCTTTCTCTGTCTCTCAAAAATGAATAAATGTTAAAGAAGAAGAAGAAGGAGGAGGAGGAGGAGGAGGAGGAGGAGAATAAGAATAAGAAGAATAAGAAGTAGCAGCTGCCGCCTCCACAGTACAGTACTTAGCTTTTTGGGACTTCATATCAATGCTGAAACTTTTCAGAAATTTACAGGCCTAGAAATTATCCTACAGGGATGCTCAGAATAAACAGGATCATCTAAGTTTATTGGACTACTTTGGGGTTCACTGAGAAGGTAAGCAAATCACACAATGAGTAAACCATGCCCAATGGAAACAGCAGGGAATAGTGGGTAGCTTGGTGACCCAGTCCAGTGTTGTCAATCCAAAATGCAGGATCCATTTTTCCCAATCTCCTCATGTATGAATGAAAAAGTAGATGAAGACCTGAACTCATATGTGGGCTCTGTCTCTTAGTAATTATATAAATATTGCCAAGTTACTTAATCTCTATGCATTTTAGTTTCTTTATGTTTAAAGTGAGGATATAGTATCTAATTTATAAACTGTTTTTCTGTATTAAGTAGAATGCTAATAGAGTCCTTGGCATATGTTAGAAATTTTATTTTTTTTGTTTATTTTCTATTTTAATTCACTTCAGCTTACATATATTAGGAAGCAAACATTTCCCAAAGACATACTGTATTCAGTTCTCTATTCAAATTGCTACTTAATAAATATTTATTGATGGGGCACCTGGGTGACTCAGTCAGTTGGGTGTCTGACTTCAGCTCAGGTCATGATCTCACAGTCTGTGAGTTCGAGCCCCACATCGGGCTCTATGCTGACAGCTCAGAGCCTGGAGCCTGTTTCAGATTCTGTGTCTCCCTCTCTCTCTGCTCCTCCTCTGCTCATGCTCTGTCTCTCTCTGTCTCAAAAATAAATAAAAACATTAAAAACATTTAAAAAAATATTTTTTTGATAGCACTAAAAGCTTAATGGGCCTAGGAACAAATAGGTAGCAATTATATTATCTAGAGGCTGCAGCAGCAAATAAAAGAAAAATCTCATTATTAAAAAAGAAAGATCCGGGGTGCCTAGGTGGCTCAGTCAGTTAAGTGGCCGACTTTGGCTCAGGTCATGATCTCGCGGTCCGTGAGTTCGAGCCTCGCGTCGGGCTCTGTGCTGACAGCTCAGAGCCTGGAGCTTGTTTCAGATTCTGTGTCTCCCTCTCTCTCTGACCCTCCCCCGTTCATGCTCTGTCTCTCTTTGTCTCAAAAATAAATAAACGTTAAAAAAAAAATTAAAAAAAAAAAAACCTATAAAAAACAAAATAAGATCCTAGGGGCACTGGGGTGACTCAGTCCATTAAGCGTATGACTTTAGCTCAGGTCATGATCTCACAGCTCATGTGTTCAAGCCCCACATTGGACACTCTGCTGTCAGTGCAGAACCTGCTTCTGATCCTCTGTCCCCCTCTCTCTCTGACCCTCCCCTACTTTCGTGCACTCTCACTCTGTCTCTCAATAAAACAAAATAAAATAAAATAAAATAGACATTAAAAACAAAACAAACAAACAAAACCCCCCAAAGATCCTGAATGCATGTTACTAACTGAAAGAAGCCAATCTGAGAAGGCACATACTGTATGATTCCAACATATGACGTTCTGGAAAGGGCAATACCATGGAAACAATAAAAAGATCAGTGGTTGCAGGGGTGGAGCAGGGAACGGTGAAATGAACAGGCAGAGCACTGGGGATTTTAGGGCAGTAAAAATACTCTGTATGATATTATAATCACAGATATATGTCATTATATATTTGTCCAATCCCATAGAATGTACAGCATCAAGAATAAACACTTTGTGTGGTCAGCTGTGGACTTTGTGTGATTATGATATATCAATTCTATGGACTTTGTGTGATTACAGTGTAGTGATGTAAAAAATATCATTCTGGTGAGTGGTGTTAACAGTGGGAGCAGGAGGTATACAAGAAATCTCTGGACCTCCTTCTAAATGTCGTTGCAAGCTTAAAACTACTCTAAAAATAGCCTTTTATTAAAAAAGAGTGAAAGGGCAACAAAAGCAAAAATAAACAATTGGGACTGCATCAAACTAAAATGCTTTTGTATAGTGAAGGAATGCAGTGAAGGTGATCTACTGGCTGGGAGAAGATATCTGCAAATGATATATCTCATAAGGCATTGATACCCAAAACATATAAACAATTCACACAAGTCAATCACAAAAAAAAAAACAACCCAATTAAAAAATGGGCGGAGGACCTGAATAGGTATTTTCCAAAGAAGACATACAGATGGCCAACAGACACGTGAAGAGATGCTCAACATCACTCATCATCAAAACCATATGCAAACAAAACCACAATGAGATGCCACCTCATACCTGTCAGAATGGCTACAGTTCGAAAGACTAGAGAAAACAAGTGCCAGCAAGAATGTAAAGAAAAGGGAACCTTCATGCACAGTTGGTGGGCATGTAAATTGGTGCAGCCATTATGGGAAATAGTATGGAAGTTCCTCAAAAAATTAAAAATAGAACAACAATAGGGGAACCTGATGGCTCAGTCGGTTAAGCCTTTGACCCTTGACTTCAGCCTTTGACCTCAACAGTTCGTGGGATCAAGCCCTGCATCAGACTCTGTGCTGACAGTGTAGTGCCTCCTTGGGATTCTCTCTCTCTCTCTCTCTCTCTCTCTCTCTCTCTCTCTCTCTTTCTCTTTCTGCCCCTCTCCCATTGGTTCATGGGTGTATATGCACATATTCTCTGTGTGTGTGTGTCTCTCTCTCTCTCTGTCTCAAAAATAAAATAAACATGAAAAAAATAGAGCAACCATAAAATCCAGCAATTCCTCTTCTGGCTATTTATCTGAACAAAACAAAAACATTAAATCAAAAAGACAAATGCATCCTCATGTTCACTGCCACCTTATTTATAATAGCCACGATCTGGAGGCAACCCAAGTGTCCATCAACAGATGAATGGATAAAGGAAGATATTATGCATATATACTGAAACACAATGAAATCTTACTAAGCTAGAAAAAAGCAAATGAAATCTTGCCATTTGTGACCATATGGATGGATCTAGAAGGTAGTATACTAACTGAAATAAGTCAGAGGAAAATACATACCATAAGATTTCACTTGTATGTGGAATTTAAAAAGTAAAACAAATGAGCAAACAAAACCAAAACAGATTTATAGATACAGAGAGTGAACTGGTCGTTGCCAGGGAGGAGGGGGATGGGGGATGGGCAAAATAGGTGAAAGGGATTAAGAGATACAAACTTAGTCATAATATAAATAATGAGGATGTAATGTACAGTATAGGGAATATAGTCCATAATGTTGTAATAACTTTGCATAGTGACTGTGGCAACTGTGCCTGTTGAGCTAGATGATCATTTCACAATTGAGGCATCTGGCTAGCTTAGTCCATTGAGCTTCTGACTCTTGATTGCAGCTCAGGGACCCTTGATCCCAGGGTCATGGGATCAAGCCCCGCTTTGGGCTCCACGCTGAGTTTGGAGGTTGCTTGAGATATTCTCTCTCTCTCCCTCTGCCCCCTCCCTTGCTCATGCTCTCTATCTCTCTCTCTCTCCAAAAAGAGAGAGAGAGAGAGAGAGAGATGATCATTTAAATATATATAAAATATATATCAAAACAATATGTTGTATACCTGAAACGAATACAATACTGTATATCAGTTATAATTCAATAAAAAAGAGAGGAAGGGAAGAAAGAAAGAAAGAAAGAAAGAAAGAAAGAAAGAAAGAAAGAGGAAGGAAGAAAAGATGTCCACTAATTCAAAGAAAAAATATTTTTTCATAATCAATTTAATAGAGCAGAGATTCAGACAAACTTGAAAAGTAATTATTTCAAGATATTAAACATTATCCAAAGAATAAGAAGATTATATAATTTGTGCTTGACTTAAAGTTGTACACCACCTATTTGGCAATATCATGGACTTAGATATGACATTCTACATATATTTTCCAGATGTTCAAATCTTTCTCTGTGAAATTTCCTTTTAAAATAACTTTGTCTAACTATAAAATTAGAAATGCTGATGCAGGTATTATTATTACATAGCAACTGGTATCAGAGATTAATCAACCTGTCTGAAGTTAAACAAATTCCATCTTAGGTCTTTTAAGATAGGAAAGAAAAGAAATTTGACTGAATAAATTAACTTCAAAAATCACACCTAACATCACTGCACATATGACTTAAAGTCAGCACTTGTATGCAAACATGTCGAGCCCTCCTGATCATGTATACTCCGTCTTCATGCTGACCATGTATTCTTATATATCTTGTCACCTTAAACTCAGCAGCCTAGAAGAAATGTCTTTATCTCTGCAAAAAAATTTCATTTTCTCAATCAAAATCCATTTTATTTTCTCAATCATCAAGACAATCATTTATTTTCATTCCTTATTTGAGTTTAAACCTCATGACTAACTAGTTGCCAAGTTCTGAAATTTTTCTAGTGAGATAAGAAAGATTGGTGGCTATTTCCTTTCTTAAGCCTCAAACCAGAAAGAGGAAAGGAAAGTCTAAATGTAACAACCACAGTTCAATCATTTGCTTATCATTGGAAGAAGAAGCCTCTGAATTTTAAAAATAGCCCTTGCTTGGAGTCCAATGATCAAAATGTATTCTTGTCTTAGCTACTAACTAGCCTTCTGACATCAAATAAGACACTTCCTCTCCCTGCTTCAGTTACCTGATCTTCAAAATGGTGGGGAAGTGGGTGGTTTTCTAAAATACCTTTCCATTCTAAAATTTTGTGTGGTTCTCAATTTGTTCCTTTCTTTCCATCCCCACTGTAGCCAATCCAAATATAGGCATTTATTACTTCAAAAACCATTGCAGCTCTTTGCCCAAAATCTATCTTTAACCTTACTGACCGATTTAACTTCCTAAAACACAATTTTCTTTATTTCCTTAGCCTGAATTGGCTAGCAGTGTTAATTAGATAAAGTCATATGCCAGATCTTTCCAAATCACCTGTCACTGAAATTTCTTGCTACATGAACCTCCCACATAATCAACCTTTCTGCTTCAAGTCAACCCAGATCACTCATTAATAGGAAAACATGCACTAGACTTTCTCATTTCTACTCTTTTGTCCATTTTATGTATACCAGTCTTCTAGACCTGGAATGTTCTATTCATTTCTTACTACCCAATGTAAATTTGCCCTGTTCAGATTACACATTCTCTAAAAAATCTACTCTGCCCCACACCGAAACAATTTGTCTTGCATCTGAACTCTCAGGTCAAATGAAAAGAGTGTTCATAGGTCTGGTAGGAGAGGGGGGAGCTCTCAGGCCCTCAAGGGTAGAGAGGCTTCCCAAGATGGGTGCCCGTGTAGTAGGGGGATCACCATTGTGATTCTCCCTCCGCCATCCGGGTGAAGCATTTAAAAACAACAACAACAATAAGTAGGTACTTATTGTAGCATGGACTGTTGGGGCCCGGCCGTCAGTCATCTGTACGATGCATGTCAACAGCTGCTTCCTGGAAGCGATGCTCTGGCTGACAACTGCCTTTGGCTCCCATGCAGAAGGGACCACAGGTTTCGGGGAACTAGTACCTCCAGGAGAAACCCACAACAAATGAAAGATAAGAGTTTGTGGATGCATACCTTAGTTTCATTGCTCCTCAAGTGGCATAATTCGGAAAAGTATTTCACACAGACTTCCAGAGGCCTCCAGGGGGACAAAGCCCTACTTATCACTCCTGGTAACCCGCCCAGAAATGTTCTCACTTTGTCTTCACGTTCTACACTTCCACATCAGGGCTTTGGGAAGTCAACTACTGTACAAACTACTTGCACCCAAATACTTGCCTTGAGGTCTGCTTCTGAGGGAAATGTATAGGTTTTCTATGTATTTTGTTTATCTTTTTTAAGTTTGCCGTGGTTTGATTTACATAATTCAATCTTTTGAGAAAATTACAATTTCCTTTATGCTTTCAAATTTGTTAATATATATTTATTCATTATGTTATTTTATAAGTTAAAAAAACTTCTAATGTAAGTTCAGTTTATGTCTTTCTCCTTCTTAATTGTTTTGCTTTTGTTCTCTAGTTTTATTTACCATGCTTATAAGAGTATCTATTTTGTCTTTTCAATGCACTATCTCTTAGTTTTATTGATCATCATTTCTAATTTTTGGTTGTTATTACTTCTGTTACTCTTATTTTCTATTTTATTAATTTTTACTTTTTAAAAAAGTTATTTTAGTTATTTTGAGAGACATTGAGTGAGCACAAGCAGGGCAGAGAGACAGGGACAGAGAAAGAATCCCAAGCAGGCCCCGAGCTGTCAGCGCAGAGCCTGACTCCAGGCTCAATCTCACCGATCATGAGATCATGATCTGAGCCAAAATCAAGAGTCATACACTTAACTGACTGAGTCACCCAGGCTCCCCTATTAATTTTTCCTTTTACCTGTGGTATTTCTTCCTCTCCATTCTCTTGGCTTACTACAATTTTAGCGCTTTGAGACAATTGTTAAATTTATTTAGTCTCGATTTTGTCTCATCTTATAATGAATGGACATGAAATGATACATCTTCCAAATACTGATTTTGGACCACCAGTTGGAACATAATGTAGCTTTTCTGTTTGTTTTATTTTTAAAAATTTTTTAATGTTTATTTTTGAGAGAGAGAGAACGCAGGAAGGGGAGGGGCAGAGAGAAGAAGACACAGAATCTGAAGCAGGCTCCAGGCACTGAGTTGTCAGCACAGAGCCTGACACTGGGCTCGAGCCCACAAACCATGAGATCATGATCTAAGCTCAAGTCAGATGCTCAACTGACTCCACCCAGGTGCCCCTCTGTTTATTTTAAATATTTAAAAATCTTTATTGTTATTTGTTTAGCAGTGTGTATTATTTGGCCATGTGATATTTTATTTCCAAAATTATTCTATTTTATTAGATGTGTTTGGTTGCTAATTTTTAATTTCATTTACTGTTTTTACTAAAGAGTTGTGAGCTGTTTAATTTTTTTTTAATTTCTTAAAACTTCTGTCTAAAGTAATCATTCATTTTATAAAGGTCCAAAATATGTGCTTAAAAATATGCATTCTCAGGGTACCTGGGTGGCTCCGTTGGTTAAGCATCTGACTTCGTTTCAGGTCATGATCTCGCAGTTCATGAGTTTGAGCCCTGCATTGGGATTTGTGCTGACAGCTCAGAGCCTGGAGCCTGACTCAGATTCTGTGTCTCCCTCTCTCTCTGCCCCTCCCCTGCTCACATTCTGTCTCTCTCTCTCTTTCAAAAATAAGTAAACATTAAACAAAATATGCATTCTTTATTGGGTGAATAGTTCTCTAATAGAATATCTATTGGCTGGGGTGCCTGGGTGGCTCAATCGGTTGAGCATCTGACTTCGGCTCAGGTCGTGATCTCACAGTTTGTGGGTTTGAGCCCCGTATCAGGCTCTGTGCTGACAGCTTGCTCAGAGCCTGCAGCCTGCTTCAGATTCTGTCTCCTTCTCTCTCTCTGCCCCCCCCCTGCTCATGCTCTGTCTCTCTCTGTCTCTCAAAAATAAATAAATGTTAAAAAAAATTTTATTTAAATATCTATTGACTAAAAATTATTAATCAGGTTTGAGTATTTCAAGAACTGCTTTTTGCCTGCTTATTCTACCAGTTTATTAATTCATTGGTTAAAATATCACACCAAAATTGTAGATTTGGGATTTTTCACTTTAAATCTGTGAGTCTTGCTTTATATCCTGCAAAGTTCTGTTTCAGTGCACGTAAGTTTTAATTGTCGTATTTTAGTGCATTGTTCGTTTTATCATCATGAAATATTTTCCTTTGTCACTTTTAATACATTGCATCTTCTGGCTTCACAGATGTTTCCCAGTTCTGATTCCCCACTGTGTGTACGGCCTAGAAACCTGGCTTCTGTTTCTATGTAGGTGCTGAGACCTTAGCCACTGTGGATTTCTAGGTGATAGTTACTCACTGCATGGGCCTAATGGCTTCAAATATGGCTTATTGCTGTATGTTCCTTCTCTGTTTCTGATGTCTAGACACGTAGACACTTTACTTTTTTCTTTTTCTTTTTTTTTTTTTAGGAGAGAGAGTGTGCCTCAGCAGTGGAGAGTGAAAGAGGGAGAGAGAGAAAGAATCTTAAGGGGGCTCCACACTCAGCGTGGAGCCCAGACTTAGGGCCTGATCCCATGACGTTGAGATTTTGACCTGAGCTGAAGTCAAGAGTCAGACAGTCAACCGACTGAGGTCCCTGGGACCCAGACACTTCACTTTTTTTATT